>NW_009207551.1:31132-67185 GCF_000690835.1 Fulmarus glacialis
AATGATCAGTATAGTAGCTGTTAGGCTGTGGTTGTGTAGGACATAAGAAAGCATGCTGATGCAGGTATTGTAACTGTGGGCGGAAAGTCTACTTTCTGGGGCATTATTTGGAGTGGCTGTGAGTGTGCTGCCTCATACTGTTTCAGCAAGAAGTAAAGCTTTTGGATGGTCCTTAGAAAATCCAGGAATGTGGTACAAAAGGCTGAACTCCGAAGAGATTATTTCCACACACACACTTCTCCACCTGACTGTTCCTAGGGGGTTGTATACAACTACGAGGTTCATGTCTTAGGTAGCCCTAAGCTAAAATTCGGCTTTCAATAGGAAATAGTGGATCAACATTTCCAGCTTTTAATGGTGTGCTTCTGGGCATTCTGATGAAATCTGACTACAGACTGGGCCTTCCTTTTTACTAGAGGAAAGATGATGCATTCACAGCAGTAAATTCAACATTTCTGCTGCTATGGTTAATTAACCATAACATAGAAGTAGCACAGCAAGCAGTGAGAATGTTTATAGGCAAGGGATTAAGAAAGGAAGGAAGATTTAAAAAAAAAAAAAAAAAAAAAAAAAAAAAGAGGTGACTAAAGTCTAAGCAGAATCTGTCTGGAGCAAAAGGAGTAATAACCATGAGCTTTCAAATGTCAAAGCCATGTAAACATTAGTTGGAGGTAGAAATCACTTTAATGTAGAACAGGAGGATTTATTATGAGGTATTAACACATTTTTATCATTGTTTCATGCTATAAGTTTCATCAAAGTACAAAATAAAGATGGATCTGTGTCCAGAAAGATTTTACAATTTTTCTTGATGCTGCAACTGAAAATTGATGTCATATGGGCAATCTTGTAAACAGGGGAAGGGAAAGCTTTTTGATTTGCCTAAAATACTCATGCAGTTTTCTCCCTGTTGTGGCACAGAGAGACATGAACATTTTTTAAATTCTGTGCTAAAACCATTGGTTTTTTTACAGGTAAGTATGTATGATTTGAATGTCTCAAAATTAATTTATCTTCAAAAGCATAAGCAAGACAGGTTTTGTGGGCAGAGGCCACATCTTTTATTAAACCAATTAATGCAGTTGGAGAATATCTGGAAAACTTTTTCTTGCTACTTAGCGCATGGTTGAAATAAATCAGTAATGTACTTTACTTTTGTAATTTCTGTTTAATATTATTTTGAGATTATTTGGCCTTACCTCAGGAGATTCGTTTGATAACTAACTTTAGCTCTTTTAGCAGTGATTCCCCAGCTTCTGCACTGTTAATTAGTAGATAAGCTCAGCTATCTAAGGCAGCAATCAGTAAGCAAGCACTCCTTGTAAGACTGAATATTTCAGGGGTTTCCCTTCTGACCAGCTTATAATATTAGGAAAAGCAAACTTTATCTGTGGCTGCATCTTACTGTGTTCACAGTGTATCCAAATCCTTATTACAGATCAATTAGTCTGGTTTTGAGCCTTTTGGATTTAGGATCACAGGATTAATGAAAAGAAAATGAGTGGGTAGCAATATCATTTCATATGGAGATAAGGAGAGACTGAGCATGAATGAGGATCTCAAGACGCCTGAATAAAGAATTTCCTCATTCTGTCAGTGAGGTTTTATGGGATATGGAGGGAGGATTACGGGAATATTCATGACCAGATTAAGAGGCATAATGAGTCGATGTATGAACCAGCTTATCTTTTAGGTAAACAAGGGTTAAATGGAAAGTAGAATAGCCATTCATTGCCCCGAGGCCTGTGAATTTTACTGTTCTAAAGATGGAAACAAGGGTTTAGTTACAGTTATTCTTCATTGATTTAATTTGATTTTTGATCACTGTTTAGCAGGTGCTGGAAGAATTATGTATTTGTAACTTCAGGTCTGAATTAAAACTACCAAAGACCACGCCATCTTTCTAGAATTCAGTGTAAGCGATAGTATGTATTTAAACTTCTGCAGTATCGTATAATAAGAGTGTAGTACTTCAACAGCCTTCTGTGATATTGGAGCATTGTTTAACAGTGCTGGGGTAGTTCAAACTGTTACAAAAATAATTTGCTAGCAAGCTGAATGCTTTTAATCTGTGGCTTACTTGTACATGGAAAAACACAGTATCACAAAACCTCGAAAGCGCAACAGGTCACCTTTGTCTATCCCTTATAAGTATTCTTATCTGAAACCCAAATGATGTTCTGGGTTTGGCATGTTGATAAATCTTCCTCAACAAAATGTACTATAATTTACAAGTGTAAGTTACTAATATTTTGATCTAGGTGTCAATCAAAACCCTGCAAATGTGGGTACACAGCTTGTACATTTCACGGAGGAGAGAACTTCCCCAAGTAAAGATGGGTAATGTCTGACTCTTTAATTGTAACAATTAATTGTTGTTCCAAATGCAATGTCACATGGAGCTGATGAAACTGTGGGCAGTTATCCCAGAATTGCAGACCCTGCACTTGCACTCATTAGAAGAGTTCTGCCTGAGCATTTATATTTACGGGTTTATTAAGATGTGTGTTGTGTAAATGCATAACTCTACCATTAGCCTATTTAAAAAGTAAACCAATTTAGCAGACTGCTTCTCTGTGCTACAGAATGGACTTGTGGGAAAATGTTACAGGTTGGCTGGGGTCTGCTGCTGCAAAAGGCTTTACTACTGCTAAGAATACAGGGCATAGCATGAATAATTGCAGTTATTTGGCAGTCATTGTAACTGTTCTTTTTTAAGAATAGCCAGCATGTTTTTTCAAAGTATTAAATTACCTCAAGACCTCATAATTGTTACAGTTAAGCAATCATTTCAATTCAGTCCAAGTATAAAAACTAATAAAGAGCTCATAATATGGAGGCAATTTTAGTATGTCTGTTCTCTGAGCAAACACGCTGATTCAGTATATTTTGGTGGAATACATATTTGCTATCCTGTTATTTTAATATGCCCTAATCAGAAAATTAAAATAGATTTTGTTGGCACAAACCTTTTTTTAAGGGTGAAATAAATAATTATAGATTTTTGCTGATGCTGTTGATTTTCAGGACTGGAATATTTCATTAGCAAGAGGTTGAGAAGGGAAAATATTTGCATTTAATACTGCTAAATCTGCCTGCTTTTGCTGAGTCTAATGGCTTGATCAACATAAAGAACATACTTGGGGAAAGCATGTAGCAATTAAAATTAAAAAATCCACATCAAAAATAAAGCTATTGAAAGCACAACATGAAGAGATCTTCTGGGTCGTGAGATCTAATCGCCAGTTATCACTGGCAACTGCTGCTCATTTTGGAGAGTGAGGTCCAGGATTAATAATGTCCAAAAATATGTCAACTCTGTCCAAGGTAACAAGACATTATTTCAAAGGCTAATTTTGTAAACATGCATAGAGCATCAGTATTGGAAGCCGAGCTAAGTAGTGGCCTAAATAAATGCCATAGAATTAATGTTTTCATTACGCAAGAGGTTTATATACTGACGTGCAAACAATACATATTCTCTTTTTATTTAAAAAGATGAATGATGAAAAGATGAAAACACTTTGAATGTGCTTAGTAAGGAGAAGTGATCTCTATAAGTGATGACTACTTATTTTTCATTGCTGCTTTCAAAGATTCTCTCTGCTGAACTGAATTGAGGATTCCCCACCCCACCCCCACCCCCCGGTAAAAATCAGCTACTGCTGTTTCTTAACTTCCAAGATACAGCTTTTGCTCTCACACTGACTGTAATGTTCAATACTAAAATACTTCAAAAAAACAAAATCAGCTGAAATTCAAGAAAGTTCTTTGGCGTTTTCTTTAGGACCCAGAGTGTGATTCAGCCTCACTGTACATCTGTGTTTACAGATAAGCACCACTGGGGAGGGGGACACTGAAGTGTTGAAAGTATAAGTGGTTTGCCCTTCGTCACCTAAGAATTGCATGATGAAGATATAAGTTTGAGATTTCTTCATCCTCATGCGGGCTATTTCCCGTATTTTATTTCAAATGCTAACTAAAATTCTGTTAGAACAGGACTACAGGGTTTTGTTGAGTTTTTATTATTATCATTATAATAATAATTACTCTAAAATGGATTTCATAACTGTCTGTGGGATTATCACTTTGTTAACGGATGAAACTTTTAGTTCCCTTAGCTACATTCTTAGAGCATTCTCTTTGGAGGTAATTTTTTTTTTCCCCACTCATGCTTGTGTATCCCATTTAAGGCTGATTGTTTTGTTTTTCTTTCTTTTTTGCTGTTATTTCAGCTCAGCAAAGCAAGTTTATTACATATGGTATTGCTAAAGAGAAGAAAACGTTAATAAAAGATTTAAAAAAGAAAAAGCTCAAACCTTGTATCTCATACAAGGGAACATACGGCTTTAATCCAATAGTATTTTTAGCTTGAAGAAAAAAATTTTTGTCTGTGTTTATGCTCATCTAACTTATTTTTGTCTGTCCTACTGCTCTCCCTGTTCCTTCATATTTCTGAAGTGTGTGTTTTTCATGGCTATAATCACACACAGAAGGAGCTTCAAATGAGGATGTGGTGAGAGAGAAGCAGGAAATCTCGCAGGCTTTGGATTCCAGCTACATTCTAAATCTTGCTTCATAAGCAATTTAATAAATCAAATAGGTTATACGATGACAAGTGTTGTATGGAATTGAGAAAAGAGTGGAAAAATGCCTAACCCCCTGAATTTTTCTGAATCGATGTTGCCTTTTCATTCTTAGTAACTATTTGTAGTTGTGTTCAAGTCATGTTTTTGTAAAGAAATAAACTCCCAGCTTTAGTATTTGTATAAAATAAGATTCTGCCCTCATCCATCTGGTTACTACTGAAATGCAAGGAAATCAAGTGCAAGTTTTAAACATTCTTTACATCGCGCATGCCCTTTTAAATAGGTGTCTTGAATACTGACGTTTGGTTCCCTGAAATTCTCCCTGCGAATGATTAGTAGTGTTTGTGACACTTGCTGTGGAGAATAAGGATATTTGGTTAAAAGAGAAAGGGATTAGTGGGTGTTATTTAAAAGATAACAATTCCCTCCATGTAACAAGGTGTGCAGTAGTTCTGCTGTGCATGATCTAATTTCAGTTTTTTTAAATACAACATTTCTAGTATTGGATTGCTTTGGTAAATTTTTTAATTATTCAGTTAGCATGGTAATCATAAAATATGTTTGATGGGTTGATACGGGACAGGGTTTCATTTCTTCTGATGTAGAAAAATGTTCTAAATCTTAGTAATTAAGAAATTAAATCCATAGGATAGTATTGACGACAGCATTAGTTTTTGTTCATGTTTGCAAGTTTGTTTGGTTTGTTTCTTTTTTTTCTTTCTGGGCATGTTCTCAATTAAGTAGTAGGTATTTGAACGGTGATCTTTTTAATTCCTCCAGAAAAAGTTCGGGAAATCCAGGAAAAACTTGAAGCCTTCATAGAAGCCCTCCATCAAGAAAAGTAGATTGTTCAAGCAGGTAATCATGTTTAGATCATAAAAAGATTGCTACAATTTTCTCATTGTTCAGTATAAAATGATTATCCATCCCTTTTAGATGCGCATGTTTTCATACAGTGAATTTGTGAAAATTCCTTTTTTATTCCAGTGCCTGGCTGCTGCTGCTTCTTGCTTCTAATCTGCAGAACTATACTTTCAGCTTTTACGCTACAAGCAGATATGAAACTTAGTAGAAATACAATTACTGCTAGTTATTCAGATATTGTGAAACACCGTAAGCTATTTGATTACTCTCAGTTCATTATTTTTATCTGTGTTAAAAAAGGCATGACTAGCTGGAATCAAAATTAAGGGAACACTTTTCTTGTCTATAAAAGTCTTTTGATTCTTTTTTTTTCCTTAAAGGTACTGTGTATTGTTAGCAAAAATATTTGCATGCAGGTAACTTCCAAATTTCTTTCTTCTATATTAATTCTCAAAAACATAAGCCTAAGTGCTGTCATATATTTGCACACATTTTAAAATGATCTCCTTTCTGTTTCAACAGCAACTTTACACAAGAATGCAGGCTTTTCCAGGATACCTTGCACAAAGAAGACTGAATAGAAATGGCTTTTGTGTCCCATTTTCTTTCCTGTCTTTTGGGGAGCATCCTGAAATGTTGGAGGAGAAAGAAAATAATGTCTCATGGGATTGAGAAGTTAAAATCCACTTGCTCTTTTAATTTTTGAAGCTACATGCACATGACAGAAGAATCTGACTTGTGTGTCAATGAGATGGCTCGGGAGCTTGCTGAAGTTGTACATTTAAGGTTTGGGTTTTTTTCCTGAAAGGAAGAAAAGCTTTTATTTTTGGCATCTGTCTTGTATGGTGGAGCTGGATCAGATTCATTATATTATCTGTTGTCATTTTCTTGCCTGCAAATGATCCTGGGAGTTTGACATAAAGTTTAGGTATTTGTATGTACATTAAAATGCCCTTCTAAGTAATGCCATTTGTATTTGTTATGCTCTGTGTTGAAGCATTCTCTGATCACTCTGGTATAGATTTAAAAGCATGGTGTTGAGATCTTGAGAGGAAGTTGTGGATTTTGTTAAACTCCTGAACTCTTGAGAGACATCATCCAAGCAATTCTTGTAGTGCTTTCAAGTGAAAGTACAGACTGCTATTCACTGACACCTTAAAAGGTTTGGCTCAGGAAATAATGTCAACAGCTGCTCCTTTTACCTGTTCTTTCCTAATATATGTTGTTACTCTTGAATCATAGCCGATTACATTTCATTTCTGCGATTGCACAGACTCTGATTTCCTTGTTAACTCCTCCCTTCACCTTAGGTACAAAGTAACCTGATCGAGTACGTGTGAAATGTAGAAATTCCAACAATTCCAACTTGTCCAAGTTGGAAAAAAGGAAAAAATATAATTAATTTCATTTTTCTAATAGCTACTGTAAGACGAAAATCGCTTTTATAAAAATGTTGTGCACAAGGTCCTTCCATACCCACTTGATTTCTATCATTCAGAATAGTAGATAGTCTTTCTTTTACTGCCTTTCAGTTTTGCCATAGAAATGTCATTTCTGACAAATTTAAGCATGATATAGGCTCTGTGTCATAGGTGCCTGCTCATTAATCACCACCATATTTTTCTGCCCACACTTTGCCACAAATGGTCTGGATACACTTCCCAGTACTTCTGTGGAAGAAGATACTAGGCCTGAAACAGCTTGTTTTGCAGTTGTCTGATTATGTACATTGAAAAATTGACCTGGGTTTATTTTTCCCTTTTGAAAAGACTATTGATTTTGATGTGTGGCAATTAAAAGAGAGGAATCTGAACATTTTCCAACAGGTACTGTTTCTGTTTGCTCTCAGAGGAAACAATATAAAACTTGGTAAGATGTTCCCCAAATGTTCAGACATAAAATATCTAGTCAAGTGGACAAAAAGTTAACGTAGAGCTATTCATAAAATGGTGTTGAAAGATTAAATATTTCAGGGTGATCTAACTGAATGTTTTGGGATCTTCTGTTTAAAATTACTTCCTGAAAACGAGTGTTTGAGAACGGAAAAATGAAAAAATGGCTTGTGTCATCATCATTCTCTGAAGATAAATTCAGAAATGTAAGTTTGCACAATTCTGAAGGCAGAGGCCTTAGGCTGTATAGCAAGTGAAATAAGTCTGTACTTGTGTTAAATCCCTCTTTGTAAAAAACAAACAAACAAACAAAAAAACCAAAACAACAAAACAAAAAAAACCTTTTGCATTTACCTAGACATCACTGTTTGAAACTTCTGTGTAATGTAAATGTTGCAAAATGTCACATCCAGTGGCCCAGCATTCATCTCTTTTAGTGTGATGTTCCTGTAGTTTTAGTTCCGACTTCTCTGTGCTGCTCATCTAAGACTTAGCATGTTGTATTCCATGAAAACTAGGTATTTATTGAATAAAAATGTAACTGAAGGAATAATAAAATGTGGGTTTTGAATACAGTGCTATTGCACCTAATTCAGAAGTCACTTTAGCCTTCTTTTTCTCATTTGTTAAATTGTGAAAAAGTATACTATTAATGATATTAAAATGTCTAATTCGGAAGTGTTGTGTCAGCACCAAGTTAGTGGTAACTGTACTAAGTATTATCCTTTACTATATAAATTAATGATTACCTTACCATTTATGTCATACATTTAAACAAAGATGTCTTATGAAAAATCATTATGTTGAAAGCTTATGTCTCTGGAAGTTTAGATAGCGAACTGATATTGAAAGTATAAATGAATACTGGTTATGGAGTGTTAGTTTCAGGTGCATTTAAAATAAACATGCTTACTGGGACAATGGGTTTGAGAATTACAGAGTAGTCAGCTTACCAACTCATGAATTCAGGAATATATCATTTTCTTATTTCTTTCTTTTTCTTTTAGATGAAGAAAAATTTTACAAAATCAATTAAAAAAAAAATACTCACTGTAAAACTGTGGTATTGAAGATGCTGCATATTTGCTCCACAAAATTTAAATTGCAGACATGGGCATGTTAGGATCAGTGAAGGATTATAACTCTACATTAACTTGATTTCATGATTAAACTAACCAAAAACAGTCTTGACAACTAAGCAACAGGTAATTTTATGCTGTTTTTTATAAGATTTTATGTTAAGGTTAGAGGAAAGGAGAGTTATGGCAAGCTGTGCTTATCTCACTAGTTAAGTTAGCATCACTTAACAAAAGTAAAAATGGGCTTAATAAGTGCTATTAGTTGGCCACTTCAGAATTCCTCCTTGTAAGGAGTATCCTACTAGATAGTTAGCTGCAGTTATGTTAAGCAGCATGAGAAGGATGTGCTGACTATTACAACCATTTTTAGATAGTAAACACAATTATTTGAACTGTCTCTAAAATTCATGTGATACTGAAAAGTATGTTATTCCAAACTGTTTTGCACAAGTTTGGGATATTTTTCTGTATTACATATACTACCTTCAGATTCTGCATAAAGCAGTTTATTGTAAGGAGCAAAGAATAATCTGTAAATTCTGTGGCTTTTTGAGATTAGGGAGAGGATCAGCAAATGCAAATATAATTATTCCATAAATGGATATTTCATTTCCAAAGCATGTTCTTTACTGTCATGTAGATATGGTAAGATATTTCTGTTTTTCATTAAATGAGACGTTTATGAGCCAAGGTTTAAATATTAATGGCCAAGGGTTTTTCTGTTGCTTCTTCATGAAAAATGTACAAATGGTGCTTTTTCAAATGTCACGAATTATTCCTTCTGAGTGGTTGCTAGTAACCTCATCCTAAGTTATCAGACTATGAGAGAGATGAAAAACTTGGAAATGCGTAAAAGTGTCAAAAGCAAGCATAATTAAGTTAGAGGGTGAAAATGTCAAGTGAACTTCTTAGTTATTACAAACGTACTGGTATGGTCTGTTTCACCATCAAGGATATATTAATTAATGTTTTTACTGAGCATATTTTGAACCTAAACTGAGTTATGATGTATTTCCAAAGCTAAAGTTTAGAGAATTTAATTTTCGTGTATCTTAAATGTAACTTAGTAACTCTTAACAATTGTATTTAAAAAGATGCAAGAGATTTCATCACTTCAGTTGAGAAATGTTGAAATATGGGATCTCTAAGTCTGACCCAGGGCCCCTTGAGTCAGTTAGAACGCTTTTTCTGGGTGGGATTTGGTCCTGGAGATGTCTGTGGGATATTTTTATGTCAGTGAAGGTGTTGCCATATGAACTCAGTCTGTGATGATACCTCTGTGTTTTTGCAGAGTTGTAGTGTAAGTTTTCTTTGACTGTTTGGAATGTGTTTCTAGATCTTGTGGTGCTTTAGGAAATGTTCCAGTCATGCTTCCTCACATGGATGGGATGTACAGCGGTGAAGATTACTCAGATATTGGGGTACCTCACAAGAACTTAGCATGTATGGCTATCTGAAAAAACAGCAGCTAATAAACTAGCTTCCCATATTTTCCTTTTACTTTCATTTCCTCAGAAAGATTATGACTAGAGAACTCCATTGACTGAGAAGTAGAAACCTGCCCATTTCCAAAGCCTGGAGAGAAAGGAGAGGTTTGACTACAGTTCTGATTACAAACTACCATGCTAGGCTGAACTACTGTATTTCCAGTTACTGCTGTCTTGTGTACAGACATGGTTCTTGATGCTTGATTTCTAGACTAGGAGACGTTTTATGAACACTCTCTGATCACCTGCATAATGGAAATAAATATATTTTTCTGTAGAGCTTAATAATTGGCTTAAAGAAAAAAAAAAAACAAACCTACTTTCATCTTGACATGAAGATTTCAAGCAACCTTAAATCTTGAAGGATTCTCTCACGTTACTTGATAGGATGCCCTTGCAGTGACTTACCATCTCCAAGGCACTTGTTTATTTTATTTTATTTTTTATGTCAGTTTAGAGCTATTGGATCCTGTTCTATTTTGTAATTAGTTCAGTAATCCATCTTCCCTTGCAGAAATCTTTACAGACCATGATCAATCACTTGCTAGTTTTTTATTCAGTGAGATAAATAAAATGCTTTGTAAAGCGCTTGCAAGATAGGTCCTATGTAGTCAGATAACTTTTAAAGCTGTAGTTTGTCAAAAGTGCTATATGTTCTATATGGCTGTGATCACAGACCTTTTACAGAACAAAGCTGTCATCAAGAATTTTTCAGTATAAAATACTATACAGAACCAAAGGGAAGAAGCTGAAAGGATACAGAGATTGTAATGATTGTTTATGCTGCAGTGCTGGAATGGAAAACCCATGCAGATTTCTGTGTACACAAATCTTGCTTGCATCTGCCATCACCTCAGTGCTGTTGCGCATCAGAAGGTGAAATTATCCAAGCTGTTTTTCTGTAAGAAATGCTAAAAATCACAGGCATGATTTTAGTTTTGACTGTAGAAGTGACTCAGGAAATAGTTCTGAAAGTGCTTCTGGAATGGCTTGTGAAACAACTCTAGAGCCAACCTCAGAAACCATTCTAGGCACATTTCTGAAATTGACTCTAAGTTTCTTGGGTTGGTGCTGTCAGTCAGTGGGGAAATGTTTCCAGAAGCGGCTCTAGAAGGATTGTGGCAATAAGGCTGAGAGTTGAGTCTAGCAGCTATTGTAGTGTTTCTCAAATTGACTCTTGGTGGGGTTCTAGGCATGGTTCTGGAGATGAATCCAGAAATGAGCCTGCCATTGGCTGTGGGACTGATTCTGGAATTGGCTCTAGGTACTGTTCTAGAGCCAATTCCAGAAGTATTTCTAGCCATTTCTGGTGAAAAGCTGTTCACTGTGCATAGCTCTAAATGGTTGTGTGTTTGTGTTGCAGAACACTGTTAGAAGGCTGTTTATTTGCTGCTGTTGGAAGTCTGTAGTGTTAAGAGGGCTTCCAGAGCAGTGCGTCCTAACCTGTGTGGTGATTTCACATTCTGACTTTAAAATGGATTTCTGAACTATCCTTGGTAGTGACAACCAACAAGATGAGCTTTGTTCAGGTTTTTCACCCAAAGGACAACAATTGACTTTTTGAAGGTTAATCAGAGTGGTTCATTTATTAACACCTTGGATTATACCATTCCTAATATAGGGGAAGATATGAAGTTTGAATTAAAAGGGTATTTTATAATAAGTTTTATAACAGAAATAGCTTCAGTATTGTATCCTCTTTAATATTTTAGAGACTTTTTCAGGAAAGAGCCGGGCATCACTGGACAAGACTAACAGCTGCCACATCCTTAGAACTGCAAAGGACAAGCACATTCTGTTTGTACTCTATTACTATCAACCTTACCATTTGGAAATGACATAAACTCTACCCTTGACTGAATCTGCACATTCATGTTTCATAAAGGAGCATCTCTTCCCCGCTGCTGGAATACAGTAGATTGCACAACAAAAGCCTCTTTAAATCTAGAAATTCTTTCATTATAGAAATCATGACCAAAGATCATTTTCACTTCCATTTCAAGCAACTGTTCTCTCTTTGCTAGCCTCACAAAATAAGCATTAAGGTAACAGTATGCCCCCTATATTTAAGAACATTGGAAGCAGTATTTTACCTCATCTCCACAAGCCAATTGCCTATGGCTTTTGATGTTTAGAGATGGAACATTCATTGCAACCTTCCTTACAATGAGTCTGTTCTGGTTCATGTGAAAATCAACATCCTTTTTTGTGTTGCTGCCTGACAGGATGCTACAATACTATTAGCATTTGCAAAGGGTTCGCTCCGTCTAATAGTGCAACCCCCAGATCACAGGCTGCTCAGTTTGTGTTTCTCTATTATGTGGAAGACACAAAGAAGCTGAAGGCTGGCAAAGGCCTGTCAAATCTCGTAATGTAGCGAGCGACCCCAGAGCTTCATTCTGCTTTATATCATCCCTTGTTCCCCATCCCACCCCTTTCCTTGAATGGGCTCTGAGGTAGGTAAATGAATTCAGCGGTATGGTAGGCGGATGATTCCTTTCTGACCTCATTCCTGTACCATTTGTTTCCAGGCTTGTTGGAGGGAAAGGGACATATCTGAACCTTTTGTTTCAAATAATTTTCTTGCAGGTTGGGGAGTTAATGCAGACCTTGTCTGAACTCACCCGAGCGGAAAGTGTTCTGGGTACAAGTCGTGACACGCTTGGTCCCTTGGAATTGCCAGATTAAAGGAGAAAGCAGTGAATTGGAATTCTTTCACATTTGGTATTGCTTAAACACCTGGACACCTTTCCTTCCCCCCCCCCCCCCCCCTCCAGTGTGCATATGTTTATATCTTCTATCATGCCTTGAAACATCTGTCTTAAGAGCAGACAAGAAGCAAACAAAGAACGACCTTTGAACAGCCCAGTGTTACGTGGTTTTGTTGGGAAGAAGTTGAGGCTGAGGCAAAAGCTGAGTACAGCATACACTAAACAACAATGGATTGCAAAGGAGTATTTCAGACCTATGTCTGAAATTGGCAGAGTACTACTTAGGTTTGAAGAGAGTTGTATTGGTTTGTTTACGGATTGATCTTGGATCAAGAAAAGCAATGATTTCCGGCATACCAGGACTGAATCTCAGAAGCAATGAGACCTTTCATACCGGAGTTGCCAGAGCTGCGCGTCCTTGAAGATACTTTTGTAGAAGGAAGACTGGAGGAATGTGACTGGTAGCAAAATGTGAGGTGGGAATAGCACCATAGCTATCCTGCATAGTCATAAGTTTGCCCTCAACGCTGTCAATGCCATGATGTTTGGAGGGTCGTTCATACCTCCTGAGTAATGGATTCCTAAGGTATCAAACGTAACACAAAAATATTACTCCTTCCAAGTCTTAATTGTACATAGCAGTAAGTTTGCAGTATCTGAAGTGTAAAGTCATAAGTAAACCACAACAGGAACCAATCTACATTATTTCACTCTCAGTATTCATGGAGGTGTTCTGCTGAAGAGAAATGTTCTGGGTAACTTGAACTGCTACAGCAGCATACATCTAGGAGGAAAATGGGAGATGCACAACAATCTCCATCTACTTAGCCCAGTAGAAAACTAGTGAGAGGCCTGTTTATCATTTGGGGTCATCACTTTGTGTTGCATGTATGCTTTACAGAAGGCTTCCACAAGCCAAAGCAGATATTGGGACAAATTTGCAAGAACATCAGGCCTCAGAGTTGGTATGAAAGACATAGACATAAAAGGGATGAAAGAGGATGGTCATACCCCAGGTAAGGGTGTTGCTTTAAAAAATGTATATATATTAGCACTTATAGAACTACATAATAATGACATGTTATGAAATAAGTAGTAGTATTAAGCTTGAAAAGCAAACTTCCACATCCTGCACAGATTCAGGGCATCCCCAAAAGAAACTCTGCTCATGCTGGGATTCCTCTGTGGTATGTTTGTATATCTCAGGTGGAAGATGGGTTCATCTAACAGTTGTAATCTCAAACCCACCTAACCTGAAAGCTATTTGCCATGTGCAAATTATTTTGTAGTTTAGGACTAATTATGGACTAAATATTTCATCCAAATAGAATAGTTTCCCTGCCCCACCCCCCAGGATTTCTTGCTAAAACACTTTACGCTTTCACGGGGTTCCAGTACTGATGATGTATAGCTTTGTGTGAGGCCTTGCCTCACAAGCAAGACCAGCATGAATATTAACTGTATAAGGCCCTTTAAAAATATATAAATAACTAAAAACTTTAAAAAATCCTCCACCAATAACCGGGAAGGCAATGCTATCCCTTTTGTTTTTATCATGTATCTCTGCTCTAACCAGTGGACAAAAGATTAATTTTTATCTTGACTTTTATCTGGCAGCTCGGATAAATTAGTTCTTTTTGCAAGGAAGCTTTTTTTTAAGCTGTTAAATGTTTGTTTCATGGCCCAAGATTGGTCATTGGCCATAAGGAAAATAAGAGCTTCCTGTCAGTTTATGCATAGTCCATCCCTTCAGTTGGAGGCAATAACACTTCCCTTTTCAGTAAAAGAAAATAATTTTCCATTGTCCAGTGCCTGAAAATTAGAAATCAACAAGGCTTATGGAAGTACAGCTAGCCATAGGTTATCTCGTGAAGGTTTATCTCTGTATGCTGCTTTGTTACATGTTTTTACACATGCTGTTTGCTTTTCCTGCCAGCACAACTTTCTTCCCTGTCCTCCTCTGCCCTATTGGCATGTAAATTAAGCCCACACCAGGTGACATTCTCTGGCCTGTGATGTGATGAAGGTCAGATTAGATGCTTACTATAGTGCCGTCTGGCTTGAAAAATACATGGTATAATTCACGCTACTGCTCATGTCCCTTTTCAGTTTTGTTTCTGGTGTCTTGGTTTCAGCTACAAGTGTGTAGCACATTTTATAAACATACCTGTATCTCAACATATATACTATGTATGCATATGTATGCAATGAAAAAAACATGCTGACTACCTCAGAAATCGTGACTTGCTGTCTGGTCTCTGCATAGCCCAGAACAGAATTTAAGTATCTAATCTAGTCTGAAAGACAAATGCTATTAGTAGATGAGTAACAGAGAAGAAACATTGGAGAGTGGTTTGTGTCAAGAGGCTGTTAGCATGTGGAAACAAGGGAATACTATACCACTTGCTGAAGCTTAGAGCAACTCCCGGATCCTCGCTGAAATCAAGCTCTGTGATGAAAAGGCTTGTAGCCTGTTGGGCCAAGGGATGGGGATTATAAGAATATTCATGATTCCTGAGAATCAGCAGGTGAGACCTAATGCACACATTTGCCCCTCACCCCTTTCCCCAGCTCATCCTTTTGGTAAACAGTCCATAAAGGCTGGGTTCCCAGAGTGACTGAACTCGGTTCCTGATCTTTTTTTTTCTCCTCTTTTTTTCCCCTCCATTCTTTATAAAAAAAGTTTGCAGTGTTTTTGCCACTTGTCCCAAGCAGAAGCGCAGTCTCTCCTTTTCATTTCTAAAGAGCAACTGTGTGGCCAAACCAGAAGTCTTGTGACATGACTTAAGAAAGCAGAATGGTATCTTAGCATCCGAGGCCTCTTTTAAAACGTAAAGAAAAGCCTTTCTGAGAGCTTGGATAAGCTGGAGAGGAATCTCTGTGACATATGTGCATTGTCTTAGGAAAGCATGTGTTGAAGCCAACTGGTGGGCCTCTGCCTTTAATATGCTAGGTATTTGTCATGCCTGTTTTGGTGTGCTTGCTAGTCAGTAAACACCCAGTATGTAGAGGCCATGCAGTTAGAAGCAGTCGCAGTATTTGATTGATGTAGGACACTGTTACAGGAGACTGAGTGGCAGAGGATGCTCTGTGAAAGGTAGATTTCTTGGACAAGATGGGGAAAAGTATTTTGCCAGCTTTTCCCAAGTGAAGCACAAAGGCACAGCCTATAGCAGGTTTCACCGATCAAGCTTTTGCAAAATTTTCTCTCTCTTTTACTGGTGTGGGTGAAGAGGGATTCTCATGAATGCTGATCCTGTCCTGATTCTGACAGACATTACCTGCAGGCATGAAGCTGCATGTTCAGCATGGTGGGGTAGGGATGATTGTCAGCTCTTTAGCTGAAGCCTGAGCATTGTCAGCCCTGTGAGGCCTAAAACAGTGCCTGCAGTAAACAGAGGAGAACACGCTTGATTTTTGCTTTAACTCAGTGTTGTTGCATGCTTTTTCTCTGCAGAAATGTTAGTGTCAGTACTGTTCGCTCTGTCCCGTGATCTAGCACAAGGCCATTCTACTGGCTTGTCATTCTCCTGCATACAGATTGCAGCTGCAGATCAGTAATAAAGTGATTTGGCAGTAGGAGGTGCCACACTGAATGCAAGGGAAGGACATTTAGGCTGCCGTCAGTCTAGGGTCTGTGCCACTTACCTGGGACTGGGTGCAACTGGAGTACTAATCCTCCCTATATCTGCCCTGGTGTAAGGCAAGGGCAGGTGTTTTCCCACGTGGATCAGCCTTCCCAGCAGGGACAGCCAGCTGAAACCTTTCTGGCTGCGCTGAGACAGATGACTGAACAGAACCATGGTTTGGTACAAATGTACCACTGTGCCAACATTTGCTGTAGCCTAAAGCTTGCAGAACATCTGTCAATGAAGCCACGGTGATCATTCTGCATTAAGGTGAAGGTAACTTTTTTTTTTAAAGTTTTCAGCCTTTCCAGGAAGGATGTTTACAGCATTTTAAATCCCCCTTGGAATTTCAGTCTGCAAGAGTTGTAGTGCCTGGCTCTGACAAAACTGTTGTTACACTTGGTTTGAAAGTGTCTCAATATAAGGATGCTTGTTTGTTGTATCCTGGTGACAGCATCCGAACAAGACTTCAACAGTTTTCTTGTTAATGTGAATGTAACTCGATAGCACTTAGTTCTGTGGCTGGAACTTGGTCCCCAACAATTGAAACTGAACCACTGTCTGCTCAATGTAGTTTTTCTAGTAACCAATGCATCTAGTTCAACAAACTGACAGGCATTGCTCATTTTACTGCTTGGCAAATATTGAACTAAAGTCTTCAGCACTGTAACACTGTTGACAATTGCAGGATAATGGCATTGTCCTCTTTTGTTACCATGAAGTGCATCTTTGCGTCCAATTCTGGCATAACACACTCTGTAAACAACAAGGGATGTTGTGATCTGGAGTCCCAAGTGTTTGCTCTGACAATATAAACTTACTGCCTGTTCTCTGAAACCAAACATCCTGTCTCTGCCATGGTTACTTCAAACTGACGTTGAAACAAGCCACTCTCTTCCTGAAAACACTGGAGGGCGATGGCATGGCTGCTGTTGAAGGAGCTCTTTTCTCTTCTGGAAAGCTATCTGTACCACCCTCCTTTATTATGCTGCAGGTCTATCTTGAGAAGTCCGAGAGTCTGAAAGTGAAGAAGAACAATACTTGGCAGAAAAAAATCCCTGTGAATTAGTACAGTTAACGCTAGTCCCTCTGGAAAGGAAACGCTGTGTTGCAAGCCCACTATCATTTCTTTCTTTTCCATGACAGTATGTTAGAAGAGACAAAATGGTTATGAGCCAAAACGCAGCTGACAAATTCCATCGCATACATCCTGTTACCTGAGCAGAGCACTGTTCCTTGCCTCTTCCTTGTCCTCTCCAAAATTAAACCTCCACGTGACTTCTGTGAAGGTACAGGGTCATTTGAGTCCCAGCCTCCATAGTTTCAATTCATGGTCTCTCCCTCTGCTTCACCAGCATCTCTGGCTCACTCACATTAGCAAATGTGAGTCATCGCTCTGGATCAGACTGGAGTAATTCAGCTGTGTGCAATTCTGTGGGGACATGCCCCAGAAGAATGGTGTCATTAACAAAGATTTTTGCCATGCTACCTTTGGTCTTTGTTCACTACAGCTTTGTTATTTATTTCGTATTTAGGTCAAGGGTGAAGATTAAAGCAGGTCTGCCTCTCCTTTGCGTCACATCTCTGCTTTCACCTACAGTTTGTTTTGCATGTGAACTGCATGGAATCTTTATTTAGGCCAGTCTGCAGCTAAAATGGTAGAGAACCTAAATCTCTGTTTGAAAGGCAAATCTGAAAAGCATCTAGCTGCACAACTGCAGTTACGATATTACATATGAAACACTAACCCAAATGCTGCTAGGAGGTGAATCTGCAACAAAGAGAGCCTTTGCAGACAGCTGGACCCTGCTTCTCTAGACTGGTGCCCACCAGCTTGCAGGATTGGTCCCCTCCGCAGATGTATTAAAAAATTAATCCACAGCTTTTTAGTACCCTCGTTGGACACACAAATAGGTATAGCTTGTGCTGTTTATTGCCTTTTTGGGTTGAACTAATGGTGCTTCCTTTTCCTTTGTGTCTCAGAAAAAAACAGCAGCTTTGCCTTTGAGGTTAATGCAGTCACATGCTAAAAAGAAGTCTAAGGTCAAAGAAGAAGGAAGAGGCCAGCATGGATTTCACCACCAGGTGCTGAGATGGAACAAGTCCTGTGATCTACTGTTCACATTTTGCCATGTTGCAGACTTGTCTTGCGTAATTCAGAGCTGAAGGGAGTGGGAGATGGGATTGTAATTGTGTTCCCAGCAAAAAGGGAGAGGCGAAGCTCCATGCCTCAGGAAAATACCACCGTAATTCTTCCTATATTAGCTCAGAGGGGCTCGTTGATCATGAGGCTGGAAGCTTTTGTGGCTGATGTCAAGTGACTGCTTTTGGGGATGATTCACCTATTGTCTATAAGGTTCCTTTTACCAAAAAGCAGCCGCTGAAGCCTTTATTTCCCCTAAACAAAACTGTCTTGAACTTCCAGGGGAGAACAAGGCCTTCACTGTGCTGGCCTTGACTGAAATCCCAGCCAGGAGGGAGAAGTCAGACCTGTTTCTTGCTTTTAGCTTTTAGCAAGCTTGCTTTTTTTTTCCCCTCTCAGCAATAGCTATGAAATGGACAAAGAAAGTTAGCAGCCATCAGTCCTATGAGAGAGAAGAGCCTGTCCATCCCATAAGGCTGTGGTATTTTTGTGTCCACCTGCAAACGTGGATGGCAGAAACGGCTGTTGTTCTGGCCGAGCCAGCCGAAGTTGTGCAGAGCAGAAGCTGATTTCCCAGCCACTGCCCAGTTCAGTCATCTGGGTTTTTCACACGTTCAAAGCTGATGCTATCCCTTTTTATACAATAAGCTCAGCTCATGTGATTTTTGCTTTTAGATGACCTGCATCCCTATGCACTGTATGCTAGAAATGAGGCCTGCAAGTAACTTGCAGATCCTGGCTTCCCTTCTGAAGGAAGGAGTTCCCGAAAGGCTCAGCCAGAGCTTGCAGGCTATTCAGGTGAAGGAGGAGGGGGGAGAAGGACAGCCTGGTGCTTCGGTAGGAGACAGTAGTGGGAATGGCAGCCTCCCAGTGAACAAGTTGGACTCTGTGTGAGGCAGCGTCTTCCAGCTTCCCTGCTAGCAGGAGCTCGTCAGGCCAAGCACAGCTGGCGGCAGCCCTCCACCCTGTTGAGGCTTTGGAGTAGGACTTTTTGCATGGTAACAAACTACCGTTCCTGGTAGTTTATAGCAGCTGGGTGCTGTTATAAAATGAAGTCGAGAACATTTTATATTACTATTTAAAATACTAGTCTATTTATTTAAAAGGCTTGGTGCGTGGCCTCCTCGGGCACTGCATGTATGTATATGACAACCCGGGACTACCCGTATTGACTAGCGTCAGTTCATTATCTCTGGTCCTTCAGAAACTGTTGTCGTCAAATGTATTCTTCAAAATAATCCAAAACTGTATCTTAGCCCCCAAAAGACCAATTTTTTGTAAAGAAAATATTTGATAACTAGACTTTTCTCCTAATAAATCTGAAGTCCAGTTCCTAGGTAAAGAAGCTGTAGAGATTTGCAGCATTTTCACTCTATATTCAACAGCAACAATGAAATAATCTGGGATCAGCCAACTAGCATGAGAAATTTTATCATGAATAGTTACATGTTGGTAATGCTTTTTCAGCCACTGATCATCAGGAATTTATAATGGAGAAGAACCAAGCAGTCTTTACTCCAAGTAGCCTCCATCAGCTCCACCTCAGAGGAAGTGGAAATGTGCATTAAGTCATATTCAGAGTGTATTGTAAGCATTCAGCTGGGAACTGTTGGCTGCACTGGTTGTTACCCGCACAGTTGATTTTTAGGATGAGAAGTAGCTAGAAATCCCTGAATAAGACCTTTTCTCTATCAAAAATGTTCATTCATGGACCTCCAAAATGTATGGCAGGAGCGTTTTTCCAGAATTTGTCAGGTTCCTTGGGCCTGATAATTTTACAATAATGTGAAAACTGCCTTCTGCTTTAAGGAAGTACTCACTGAACAAGGCTTCAGTGTGACCTGAACTAAGTATTTCCTGGAGTTTACCAACACTGATCCTAGACGTTATCAGAAACACTGCTCAAACACAACAAATTAAAACCACAACTCCTTCCCAACAGCCAGGGAGAAATAGGTTTGCACAGAGCAGAGGAGCTGCCTTGGGCAGACAGACCTGCAGAGAGAAGAGAATAGGCATGGTATGCCACACTGCACACTCACACAGGGCTATTCCGGACCTCAACAAAGCCCTGGAAGAAACTATTGTGTTTTACTTGTGCAAACCCACGTGGCTGATGAGAAATACAAGGGTAGCTTTTTTGCTTATTAGAATTCTAAAACCAGTGCTTTGGTATGGTCTTTTTCTCTGGAAATGCCTCACTGTTGAAGTATGCTGTGTCTGAAATCCCCTGAGTCCTTCTGGAAATAGCTTTCCTGTATGTAAGGCTTAGTTTAGAGTCAAGAGACAAAAGGATCCCCTTGGAATCGCATCATGTTAGATGATAGAGGACTGGGGGGGGTGTAAAGTCTAAGTCAAAAACCTTTTGGGAGAACCGTGCATAAAATCCCCAGTGTTTGTGGAATGCCTCTACTTTTCAGTAATTTTGCCAGTATTCAGGTTTTCAGGTCCCCAGAATGTCATTCCTGTTAGTTATGTTTTGCTCAGTCATCACTGTAATTCCACAGTGCTGTGAAGTTTGCTTGCAATTACTTTAATGAAGAACGGGCAGAATTAACTCAGACAAGAACATCCCAGTCAAACACCCACATGCAAAACTGAGGGTTTCAGGTGATAATACAGAGAAAAGGGTTGGCCAGCTAGCTGTGTAACTTTTCAAGCAAACATTTTGAAGATAGCACACATTGGTTTCATTTATAATAAGCTGAAAACAGACCTGTTAGGTCTAAGATACCTCTGAGGTGAGGTGTTTGCTTGGTCCACAGGAGAGAGATTCTGAGGTATAATGCACACCAATGATCATCTTGGTTTTTTCTGTCAACATTAATCTTGGATTTTCAAGGTTGCTTGATGCTGCTTGGGTGGGGGTCCTCTGACTTAAGTGAAGTTTTTCCTGCTGTTTGTTTCCACTGTCACTGGAAATCAAAGGAGTTCAGTGATCCTTGGCGTGAAGTATTTGAGCCAGTCCCAGTTTTTGTGTTTTTTCGTTTGATTGTTTTTAGAAGGCCATTTTCCAGTGCAAGATAAATACTTCATAAAGAAAAGTATTTTTACATCTTAGATTTCTTCCTTATTTTCTTATAGCAGATTGTCTTGGGCAATTTAGAGACATCGGGGAACAAATGAAAATCCATTACCTGCTTGTAAGCAGTTTGTTACAAGTGTTTCAATTC
This sequence comes from Fulmarus glacialis, assembly GCF_000690835.1. Lineage (NCBI taxonomy): Eukaryota > Metazoa > Chordata > Aves > Procellariiformes > Procellariidae > Fulmarus > Fulmarus glacialis. The sequence continues at coordinate 52,700 of NW_009207551.1, forward strand.
CTCCTGCTTGGTATTTCTAGGTGGTAAGACCAGAATGGGTCACTGTGATCATCTGCACCAAATTTCTAACTTCTGGCTAGGCTGAAAGAGACCTGCAATAAAGAAACATTGAGGGCTGATTCAACAATCTTCTGTGATGGATCTTACCACCAGGTAAGTTTGCTAAGCTTATTACAGTCATTGATAAACATTACCACCCTACTTTGACTAAGTTTGTGCTGTAGCTTCCAGCGCTGAGATCTCATTCTGCCTTTTATCTGCTGAATTAGGAGCTGTCTCGAATTGGACGTGTTTCCCCAGAGTGTTAATTATGACTGAATGTTGAACTTAAGAGGTTAGTAATTCTGTTCCCTCCTTGCCTAAGCAAAGGTATTGAAGCTGGATTTCTAAGCAGACTCTCCCAGCTTTAGCCAGAATACTTTGTGCTGTTGCTTTTCAATGATCAGATTGTTCTGTGCCCGCAGAGATGGTACCCTGCTTTGCTGATGGAAACTAAGAGTGGCTGAATGAGCCAGACATGCAAATGCAGCTCAGCAATCCTGGCTGCTGCCCCTCCACTACCTGACCCCAGACCCAAGATCCTGGTCTGGAACTGGATCATGGTTTTACGTCTGTTGTGGCCATATCCGGCCGGTTGCCATCCCCTGTGGGATAGACTTTGCAGTGGATATTCCCAAAGGCTGATGGGGTCTTTGGTGCAGTCAAAAAATCCTTGCTTAGAGCTAATGATTCCCTAGAGTCCCACCCTGGTCATCTGAAGGTGACTGGCAGGTGCACCCCTTTCATCTTTGACTTTTTCAACCCAAATTGCGGGGTCTGGCAGAACTTCAGATCTCTTTGCTTTTCATTTGGCATTAGCATACTTGAAGTAAGAAAGTTTATGCCTGGGAACAGTTGGTCGAGGTCTGAAAGTAGAAAATATTAAATCCAGGCATGGAGAGCTTTTAAAAGAGCAGGAATTTCATGGAAATAAAAACAGTCTAGTCCATTAAGTTCCTCTTGTGGACTTTTATGAGGACAATTATTAATACTGTTGAAAATTATACTCGTGAAACATGTGTTAATGGGAGCTGTGCTGGCTGCTGCCAGAAAAACTGCAACCTTTACAGCTCATTTGGAGACAGAAATATTCGACAAAGTAGCCTACAAGGGTGCAAAGGTTCGCGTGGTGCAGGCTTAGACTAACTTAACATATGCCCTCTGTAGCCCTGGTATTGTCCAAAACCTAATGCCCATAATAAAAGAGAGAAAAATTGGACCCCAAGTGGCAAGGATTGTAAGCCCTTGGAATTCTCCTAATCAGAGATATTCAGCTATTTTTAGTTTATAATGTTTAGTCAAATAGCAACAATGATTTTTCTTCTTTTTTCCAACTCAGCTGCACGGTATGTTGGAGGGGGTCTTGATGGCCTGTGACCTTGCCTTTATCTGTCGGTCTGTCACCACTGGTCTTCAAAGTGCAGCTTAAAGGATCTGAGGCTTCTGTGTGGCCTTGATGTGATCTGCTTTCCTGGTAAAGTTTTTCATTAACGGGTGCTTTTTTAAGCTGGCTGGAGCTTGCTTTGCTTGCTCTGTGGGATGCTGCTAGCTCTGGGGCTCTCCTGACCCCCGCAACCAGGTTTAATAACCCTGCGTGGCCTGTATTAGCAAGTTTTGTGTGCGTGGTGGATGCTACTTCTGCATGGTGGATGCTGCTTCCTGCCCCATTCAACAGGCTCTTTCTTTTCTCCTCCTGCCTCCAAAATCTTCATCAAAGGCTCTCAAAAGAGGAAATATTTTTTGAAGTACAGTTGGTTACTGTACTGAGCAACAAGCCCATCCATTTGCACAGTGCTTACTCGCCTGCCAAAAGTACTGCCCTTCCCTCCAGCCTGGATTCCTATTGCTGCTGTGTCAGCCATACATTTCTTTTCCTCTGAATCTTAAGAGAGAGAACATACCTAACAAAAGAGCAGTCATGCTGCATCAGACCACTGGTCCGGTAGCCCAGTATCCTGTCTCCAACATTTGCCAGCAGCACATGCCTAGGGTAGAGTGAAAAACAGGACAACTGTGGATGATGCTCTGATGTGGTCTGCCAGCAACTCGTGGTTCAGGAGCTTTTTGAGCCAGAACTGTTGTCTAAGTATTCAATATATCTTAATGGAGTTTTCTTCTATGTCCAGAGGCTTTTTTCCAGCAAAATTTTAACCTCTCTCCTGTCCTTTATATTTAACAAAGGCCAAAAATCCATTCTGGGGACATGTGATTCACTTCCATGATCCCTGCATTTGGGTGGCTTTTTGTGGACACCTGGAAGCAATTTTTGGTGAGGCTAAAAGACCTGTCTCAGTCACCAAAGGAAAGCTGGTTGTTTATACATCCATGTCTAGAGCAAAGGAGTTAGGTGTCCCTGTGCAAAATGACTGGAAGGGTTCAGTGTGAAAAAAACCTGTCATAGCTGTGGCTGGGTCTGGGAGACACTGACCTTTCACTGATGTGGCAGATGGGACTGGCTAGTTCCTGTCAGTTAGAGGATTACCACACCAATCCTACAGTATGTTCTTGCAGAGACTTTCTCTGATTTTGCTGCAGCACAAAGATAGACAGCCAGTCCTGTGTATTTTGTCCATCAATAAACACGTGGGACAGCAGGGATTGATCGACTGGTGTCCCTGCTCAGCAAGTTCCCCAGGAAATAGGCTTCAGTTTCTTTGCTTAGATTGCATTTGGTCTCAGCCAGTGCTCATGGAGCACTTCTGGAGAAGTCCAGACTTGTTACTGTGCATCGGTGTGGGGAGATGCAGCCCCTACCTGTGAAAAAGTATGCTGGGGCCCCCTTTATTGCAGACCTGACCATCGACACACAGCAGCTCTTTTCCCCCAAATCCAGCAGAAGGGTCTGACAAACACTAACTCTAAATCCAAGGGATGGGAAGAAGGACACCTCCAAAAATGTTTGGTTTGCTCTAGTGCAGTTTGTGTAAGGGACAGGCCAGAGCAATTACCAGCATGCAACAAGATGCCTGCTATGTTCATTGGAGTGTGTTTCTTTACTATGTGTCAATACAAACCTAGAGCCATTTTTCAGGGTTTGCCAATGGCTGTAATTGAAAAGGCATGAATTGCCCTCGAGAGATTCCCCACTGCTCTGCATTATTATCTGCTGGATGGCAGCTCTATAGGCCATGTATCATTTTTTTCAAATAACCAGTTAATTACTAAATAAAACAACCCAGCTTTCAAGCTGATTAGCCTAGATTAATGACCAGCAGCATGTTTCACTCTCCTCAACAATTTATCATGGAAAAGAACTATGTCTTTAATGATTTAGGTACCTGGTCTATTGAGGCTTGCTCCAATCTGTACAGCCTCCAATTTGATTTAATTGCTCTTCTTAGTTTGTGACCTGGAAAAAACCAAGTGACAGCTCCCATTAGTGAAGCCCAGCTTGCAACTCGCTTGCAGTGTTACAAAGGCTCACTGGGTGTCTTTCTCTGCTGACTTCATTAAGAAGATATATAGAGGTCAAGTGTCACTTTGGCATAGAACAAGTACCACGCCGTTTATCAGCTGAAACAGGTTGAATCAACCTGTGTATTTTATTTAAGTTTATATTCATTCTTTTTTCCTTTTGCAGTTTTTAAAAGATGTTTTTAGAAGCTTCTTGTTTTGTTTAAGCTAAGATTGAATTTACAGACTGGTCTTAAAGGCATTAATTGCAGTTCGTTTATTATTACTTTGGCATTAAAACTTTGGCGTTGCACTCCTCTACAGTTATTCAATAAAAGATCTTTTGTTGTAAGGGCCCATTCAGAGCCCTTGAGTTTGCTTCCTAATTAATATTAGACTTCCTTGCAGTTGTGCTCTGGAGTACAAATGCTCACTCCCCAAGGATGTTGCTGCAAAGGCACATTGAATGTGCCTTTAAGTGCATCCTGAATTACTGACTTATTATTGGGCAAATCCCTGAAGTCTTCACTTAGCCAAAACTCCCACTTAAGACAATGGGCCTATGGGAGTTGTCTCATCATTAACTGAGCTCCAGCAGTTGTCTGGCACTCAGTGAACTAAGTCATGGTCACTGCCCCTGAGAGTTTACCATCTACATTAGAGACAAAGACTAAACAAGGCTGAGAAGATAATGAGGCGGCATGAGCTGGAGCTGGGCTCCTGGACCCAGCATTGCACTTTGTTCTCGAGGTGTTTATGAAGGGACAGGGGGACCACTGCTAACAGCACTGGTCACTGTAGTGATGTTAAAGGCTGATTTTGGCGTGAGCTGTTGCTAACGGGCTCTTTCATTGTGCTTTGCAGCAGAGAGGCCAAAACAGATTAAGTCCCTGCTATGTCCTCTCCTTCTAGGGAGATTTGTGGCCCTCCTGGACGGGGAGCTGCTGGCTGCTGAAGGGGATTGCTTAGCACTGTCTTGTTCTGGGATTTTTTCCATCTGAGGGGAAGGTACTGTCAGGATGACACTCTCGAAGGTTTTAAATCCCTGAGGTTAAATTACCTGGTGGCAAGGCCAGGACAAGCCCATCGCAGACACTTGGATAAATGTTTGTGTGGTACCAGACAGTCCCACTGACTGTGCAAATCACCAGAGAGGTTACCTGGGGAAAGCTCTCTTGTGAGGAACAGACATAGCCACCATGTCAGTAACACTGGGTCAAGTGGCAGGAGCACATCCTGCCCATATCAAGGCTGACTCCCTGGTGCTGGTCAGCTTACCCCCGGGGGGGTAAGCAGGCTCACAAGGCAGCCACATAGCCCAACTCCCCTTTTTTTTTTTTTTTTTACTATCAAAAGCATAGCAGGCCTAGGAGGGGATGACAGTGACTGCCTGACATACATTCATAGGGAGCTCAGACAAATCCATAATTTTTGTTTCTTCCTTGCCACAGGCAACTGTTGTCGGTAATCCTTTTTGCAAGAAAGCAGGATCTTGGGGAAAGGTGGGTGGGATTGATTGGTACTAGTGTGAGCATCATGATCAATGTCCTGGGACCTGTGTCAAGTGTGCCATAAAGATTCCTGCCAAGCCTGCTAGAAAGCTCTAAAGGTTCACAGCCCCTTTGATCTACCCTCTGTATAAGCCTTATTACTGCTGTGTCCCCTCAGTGCTGTCCTACGTGAACGTGGCTGAATGACCCTAAATATAGAATTTAACATAATTGAGCAATTGAGGGTTGCTGGTTTATTTGCCAAGCATGTACGTGAAATATGGGCAAAATGTGATCAAGTTTCCAAGTTTTTCACCAATCTTAATTCCTGCAGATAGAAACCCATATATCCCTATGGTGTCACCCAGTGCAGAAAAGCATAGGTCTGTTCCCGCAGACAGTCCTTGCCCTCAGAATATTGGTGCAGGAATGGTTTTCTCAAGCTGTCCTCATTCCCCAGGGCTACGCAGCAGGGCAGGGAACCTCGATGAAAGATGCTGGTGGCAGTCGCAGAGCACGACTTCTCATGGCTGTTTCTGATGCGGGTCTGTCTTAATCACCTTGCAACGGTCACAAAGCTTCATCCCCCTGACCCCTTCCTTTGCCTGATCCCTCCTGCTGCTATGAGCTATTTGATCGGTGTATGAACCCAGCTGTGAGTGAATGTGGGCAGGTGTAAAGCCCTTTCCTAATCCCCTGGCCATGCACCTGGGTTCCTATGGTACACTTTGAACATGTGCCTTAGATCTTCATTTTGGGAGGTAAGAGCTGCTTCTCATCTGTGCAAGCTGGTGTTTTATGCAGGCTTTTTGGGTTTTCCTAAAGCAGCCTAAAATCTCTTAATCCTCCCTTTCTGCCTCATATTTCCTGCTGGTTGCACTCCTGAGCCCTGGTGCCCACTGATGGCTCATTTTTGTCACAAGAGAAGGTGGTGTTTGCTTTCAGAGTGAACATAGCTGCCGCCAGCTGACAGAAGAGATGTGTGACAGAGCCAGTGTTGGTCCCAGCTGCTGGTGTCTGCACCACTTGGGTGAGGACTTACACAAGGGATGCATGAGGGCAACACGTCAGCCAGAGTCACCTTTCTTGCCTGCAAGCAGCTATCGGTGCTGAGCGGTACAGAGCTCTCAAGGGAGAAAGGGGAGAAGGGGAGGTCTCTCCCATTTCAAACCCTCTCATGTTACTAATGGGGACACGTCACAGCCGTGGGAATAAGGCACGAGGCATTGATTCATTGAGCTGTTTCTTGTAATGCTGTAGATCTTCATTAATGTTCCCAGTTGTGCTTTCTGCTGTTCCCAGTGGGGCCACTTAATGACATAAAGAGCTTAATAAGGAGAAGCTGTGGTCACAGCTGAGGGGAAGGGTCTGGCTTACTGCTGCCAAGGGTTGTGCTGTTTATCACATGCAGGATCAACCTCTGAATATTTCTGACCATTGGGACTGAGAGAATCACTTTGCAGAGGAGGTTATGCAGTAAATCTGGCAGGGCAGAAACAAAGACCAAGAAGGAAGCATGTCTTAGGACCATGCTGGACTCTAAAAGCTTTTGGCAGGTATCTGGAAGGGGCCGTTTGCTGTTACGAACTGTGATTGTGTATTGGCCATGGATATGAGAGCCATGCGGTGGAGTTTTCTACTGGAGTGTTTTTCTACCTGTTCTACTCTCTCTCCTGGGGGGATCCCAGAGCTCCAGGCAAGGAGCTTGATATGGAGCTGGGGGAGCCCAGAGCCCTGGGAAGGGTGGAGGAGCAAGCAGAGGGAGGAATCTGGTGTATCTGTCAGAGTAAGGAGCCGTGGAGAAGAGAAGGCACCTCTGCATGCTGTCCCTAGTGAAACCCATCAGGTGCAAATATATTACAATTTATCTTTTCTACTTGTTGAAGCCATCCTGCAGTACATATTATTTGCAAGCATACTTGAAATATAACTGTACAAATGTATCTTAGAAGTAGACTTCCCCGTGCTTATCTGAACTGACTTAGCTCCTGCCTTCCCAGGACTTAAACGCATTTGCTAAGCATTAACCTTCCCAGCAGTATTTCAGCTGGACAAGTTTACTTTCCAGCTGGAGCTTGGACAGGCAGATTAGCCCCAAGTAGGTTATGATAGTTCTGGATCTGGAAGTCTTTACTTCATTGTGTGAAGCCACAGCTCAGATGCTCACTTCAGGGTCTTTCCTCCAGATGTCCACCCAAACACCCCTCTAGCAGAGTTTGTTGAATCTTTCCAATCAATCAGGATACCTTCATTAGGATATTAGTGTGCAGGTGGACAAATCTGCAGCCAGAGTAGCAGTGGGGTGCTGAGCACTCTGTCATATTAAACATAGCTACAAGCCCACTTTTCATCTTAGTGTGAATTAATGCTCAGCATTTAGTGCAGAGCAGGTGTTAATGGAAGGTCATCTAAGGCTTCTCTGCAGCATAATTATGGGACTATTTCAAGCTTTCTCCTTTGGTTTTAATGCAGATCAATGTCGTAAATTGTCAAGAATCATGAAGTGAAAGTGTCTGCGAAGCTGCTGGACCACCTGCCTTCCAGAACTACTTCTTGCATACTAAATTTAGAAATTCATCACCTGAGACCCAAACTTCCAAGTGTTTGGAATGCTTTCCAACACTGAAAGCATTACCAGAGGCTAAAGGTTGGATCATACTACTAGCATAAAAAGCATGCAGATGGAGTTGCTGCTGGCTCTGCAATGTATAAACCCTGCGTGGAGGCTGCGTGGGCCGATTTCCCTGAATTACACTGTTTCTCATGCTTGTTCCCATTAGTCACCTAGTCACTGCTCTCAGGCTCACATCTCTATATGCACAAACTGGGGCATTGTGCTCATCTAGTTTGGGGCATACTTAAATTCTCATTCATTTCTACCCCACATAGAGCAGATCTGCCCCCTTGATTTAAAGAGTTAAAGAATCTTTGGCTAGATTGGCTTTAATACCCTCTGCAGTATCAAGCTCTCATTTCAATTCCACTTTCCTCCTGCAGTTCATGCTCTCTAACAGCTTTCTTTGCTCTTCTCGCCTTTCTTTTCCCCACAATTTAAAGGCACTTCATTTAATTTCAAGAACTTTTTTGGAGGGGAAGAAGGTGATTATTGATTCAATGAAAACTGGAACTCTTACCTATGCTTTTCATCCTAGTATTCAGGTGCGGCATCCAGATAACTTTTGTGCCCTGAGATTTGCTGTGAGTCTAATAGCACCAGCAAAGCTGTCCCCGCAGCAGCGGGCCGGTGATTTACTTTGTTGACAGGCGTGTGTGTTGCAGCGCTGCACGCCTCAGCTCTGCTACATCCCTTCTGCGCCGGGCATCCTCTGATCGCCCTCAGGTTGCCCCTCTCTTGTTGCTTAAATGTTTCTATCGCAAGGAACAAAAGTAAGTCGAAGGGGAATTGTTTTTAAAATCAGGACTAACCCTTAGACTTTGTGGGGCTTCTAAAACATGGATTCCCTTTGCTGGGGCAACCATAATTTTTCCGGGATGGTGTTGCTATAGAGATGGTGTCCGATCTCTCTGTTAATATTGCCCTTTTGGAAGGGCCCTGAATAGGCGCTGAGGTAGGTAAATGTATGCGGTGACACCGAGCGGGTGATTTTACTCTGACAAATTCCTGCAACATTTGTTTCCAGGCTTGTCTGAGGGCTGGGACGCAGTGTTGGGCTTTTTGTCCCACGTGCTGCCCTCGCGGGGATGGAGTTAATGGAAGCCTTGTTCGGAGCTGCTGGGGCAGAAATTTTTTTACTGAGGGAGACAAAAGCCGAACAGGCCACCTCAGAGGTTGCTTTGGGAAGGCCGTCTCTTGTGGGCTCTCAAAGGAAACGGGAGATAACTCTGGGCCCAGGAGACTCATCGAGTGTCTTCAAGCACCCTGCTTTCCGCCCCGCTGCCTTGGGCTTGCACATCTGCCTCCTGCAGCATCTTTTCTAGGGTAGCAGGGAGGGGGTTTCTCCAGAAGACATTAATTAGAGTTGGTTTTTCGCAGCCTGGCAAGAGAATAATTGCCAGTGTTGTGAGACATGGCCCGGAGATGCTGTCGGAGTGGGCTGGCTGTGATGGGGCTAGTGGCAGAAAGCAGCAACAGGAAAGGGCACAACATGCCCGTACCCGACCGTGGGGCTGTGCGGACTGGTCCCAGCATAGCAGGGCTGTCTGGGTCCCCATCTCCGCTCAGTTGTGATTGTACCAGCAAGTACAATTGAGAGTTGAGCAGGGACTGAAAAAGCAGCATCTAGGCTGCCAGGACCAAAGCTGCATGTCAGCAGCTCTCTGTCATTTTGTTTGAGGATCTGGATATGTGTGTGTGTTCTGGGTACTCGTGTGTTCTCAGAAGGGCTGCAGCTCCTGGAGTCACTTGGTTATGACAGACCATCAGCTGCATTTTGTGGAAATACATTCGTGGGGTCCAAGAAACATTGCACACCATGAAGGCTCTGAGGTGCCCACGCTTCAGTACCCTGAAGCACATCATACAGAGGCAGGATCCCCACTGAGCTCCTTCTAACCAGACCATGCTTGAGGCCCAGCTTCGGCATCTTGTCACCCTTGGGGCTAGGAGCACAGTAACAGCAAGGTGTATTAGAGCAGCTGAATAATCCTCGAGGGTAGAGGCAGGTCTTTCTGGTGCAGAAGACCTCCAAGACAGGACTGAATAAAGCACTTAAACCCGAAGTCAGGCTGGTAATGCTCCATGTCTGCTGCTCTGCTCTCTGGGGACAGCAACATTTCAGCAAAAGGGAAATGCATTCAGCATACATTTGTCAAAGAGCACAGGATTTTTAGAACTGAGCAATGCTTTATCACTGTAAAATATGGCCTTTCGATTCTACCAATTTATAAGAGATGAAATAATTTCTAATGAATAAATTATTGGATTTAGTCTGTTTCTACTCTGTAAGTTTTTCAGATGTACGTTATAAGTTTGGGGGGTTATTTGCTAGCCTGCCTGGGAGGGACAGTGTTTTGTGGTGAGTGGAATGTGAAATAACTTTTTTCTAAGTTTTCCTATTTAGCAATACAGTCAGTCATATCACTATTCTTCTGACTGGGACTGAGTGTCTCTTGTAGTACAAATAACCAGATCAATCCAATTGGATGTTGGCATTTTTAATGCAACATATTTGGGTATTACATCAGTTGTGGTATTGATGCCGAGATTATTAATCAAAGGCAGCCCATCGGCTCTGATCAATAGAATGCTCCAGGCTGATGGGTTTTCTCTTTTTTTTTTTTTCTTTTTTTTCCCTGAGAGTATCTTTTTTTTCCCTCCCTCCTTAAGCTTTTCTCCCATGCAAAGCTGCCATTTCAGTGATGCTTTTTTACAGAGAGAGGTACCAGAGAGATCAGCATATAACTAGTTGTATTCACACGGGAAATCAGGGTTAGCTCCATAGGACAGTTAGGATGCTCAAATGTTGGCTGTAGTGTGTGAAATGCTTTGAGGCATGTCAGAAAGAACAATGCTATGGATGTGTAAAACATGGCTCTCATTAGGATTGTGTGGGGCAAGTAAGACCTATTATTGATATAAATTTAGTAGGAGTGAACTGGAAAACAGAAAAGGGGAATGTCTCTGCTTATATATTTGCAGTGGCTGCTGATACAGAGTGGGGAACAAAGCCATCTCGAGTGTCAGCTAATCTCTCCCTTGGACTATGCATTTTGTCAGCTGGCCGGCAGTTTGGCAAACACTTGTGTCTGCGACGCGGCATGTATTCACATGAGTTGTACCATTGAGCTCAGGGAGGCTTCTCACGTGCAGAGGCTTTTGCAGAATGGAGACCCTAATCCAAGGAATTTTGCCAGGGTTACTAAGGACTTTCCCCGAGCCCTGCGTTACGTGCCTACCTTAGTGGGCTAGCAGGGCTTCTCCTACCTTGAGCCCTGCTGAGAGTTGAGAGGGCTGTTGGTTTACTTGCTCCTTTGTTTTAATGAAAGGGTTCATTCTCTCTAAATGCATAACTTCCGTTTGCTCTCCTGGGACTGGTGGCCCACAGAGGACCGCAGGGCCTTGTTTCTGCTTGCACAATGTATGATTCCTTTGTAATGCAAACCTAGCAGAAGCAGAGTTACAACTCCAAACCCGGATCATTTACAACCGTATAGCTAAGCAAGAAACTACTCTCAATAGCACATAGCAACATTTTCAGCCCCTGTAAATAATCCCCAAAGCCATACAGCACTCTTACGAAGTAAGCCTGACTGGATGACTTGGGGATACTGTGCTTTAGGGATGACACTCACCATTCTACAGCCTGGAAGGTTTTTTTTTTAAAAAAAAAAAAGCCTTCTAATATACTACTGCCATGTAAGAGAAATCAGAACTGAAAAGCAGCTGTCAAACTTTAATTTCCTGGCTAATGAATGACCATGAATCCATTCTTTAATGATTCTTCACCCTAGAAACAAAATGTATTAGCACTCTCAGATTTTGCACAGTAGTGCTAAATGGGGCATGTAATGTACTAATTTAGTGCCTCCTTAGCATAATCACAACCTACATGCACAGCTACATTTCCTTGGCAGGCAGCTTTCACAAGACCTGCAAAGAACTTACGTAGGACATTTCACCCTATTATTCATTTCACTGATGCCTAGAAATCGATATATGTGATTTTTTTCCCTGTCCTGTCCTTCTCCACAAAAAAGCATAAAATCATCCATTGATCTTCATGAGGTGATTAAAATGCCAAGAATTCTGTGCTTTTCTCTACCTGCAATAGGGAGATATCTGGTTTTACTGTGTGTTTAACCTGTGAATCTAAAAGCCCACAAAAACATTGAGTTTGGGTATAAATCCTACTTTCCAGGAGAAATACAGAGTCAAGCAGAATAAATTGCACTGGTCAAAGGCTATATGTAGCATATTACTTTGAAAGAAGCACACAATAAATATTCCTGGTAGAATGAAATTTTATTTTGAAAAATACACTTCAAGATCATCATCCTAAAAATATATGTTTAGCAACGGCTTGGCCTGACTGTCCCATTCAGAAGGAAAGCAGCCTGAGAGGTGAAAGCACTCTGCTTGATGACTACCAGCTTCCTTTTTTTGGTTTCCCTTTGGTCCCTCTTTGGCTTTTGGGCCACGGAAAAGCACAGCACAGTTATCTTGTGACATCTGTAAGCCAAGAACATTTCACTTAAGCATCCATTGAAGTACCTGTGGTATGCTTCGTTCAACAGCTTTTTCCAGGTTTTTGTCATATTTTTATTTTCTATTAATTCTAATTTTAATCTTTACTTATAGAATCACGGGATGGTTGAGGTCAGAGGTGCTTACGGAGATTGTCTGTTCCAACCCCCTGCTCAAAGCATGATCAGCTAGGGCAGGTTGCCGTGTTGTGTGCAGTTGGGTTTTGAATATCTCCAAGGATGGAGACTCCACAACTTCTCTGGGCAACCTATTCCAGTGTCTGGCCGCCCTCACAGTAAAAATGTATTTTCTTGTGTTTAAATGGAACCTGTGTTTCAATTTGTGCAATTGCCTCTTGTCCTTTCACTGAGCATCACTGAGAAGAGCCTGGCTCCGTCTTCTTTACACCCTCACAGCAGATATTTATATACATTGATAAGATCCCTCTGAGCCTTCTCTTTTCCAGGCTGAACAGTCCCAGCTCCCTCAGACCCTGAAAGTTCAAACGAACCACTGAGAGCAACCTTGACCATGAAAGAGCAACTTTGGGTCCTCCTTTGCACTGTTCTAGCCAGGGGTTTGCTCTCCTCTGTCATCTCCCCTCTGTAAATTACTGCAATGGATGAGCCCTTTGGAGGGGATATTTCCAATGCACTTTTGGGGGATGTGGATCCAGATGGAGCCACAAACACCATGAAGATGTTATTGTAACACCACAACAGGATCCTTGTAGCAGTTTGCCTGGTCCTACCTGGTTTAAGCAGATGCATGGGGGTGTCCACAAGGATTTCGTTATAAAATCAGGCCCCCCATTTCCACAATGCAATTAAGCTACTTGTTATTTATTATATTAGCATTTACTTGGTCTAAATGATATTGTGGCCACTGCAAGGAGTTCTGCATATCTGTGTGGTCTATAGTGGGCAGAGCACTGCACATGCTGTGCTCCTACACGGAGTTTGTCATTAAGTCGATCCTTCCTAAACCTCGTTATCCCTCTGCGTGTGTGCAGCTCTGTCTATCCCTGCCCACAGCCCCGCAGGGGATAGGTACAGACTGATAGAGGCATCTGGGGGAGACAACACACAAGCAAACATACCTCACACTGGAAACAGGCTGTCTTTGTGGTTACAGGAGAAGGTGTGAAGCTGCACACCTCTTTCCACTCCTTGAGTGTCTCGGCACTGCTGGAGGTATTCAGCCAATTAGCGTGGCCAATCCCTTTCTAAATGTTTTTATTTCCATGTGAGAGAATAACCTGGAGCCATGCCAGGCTTTTTCCAGAAATTCAGGAAAAGGAAATGGGATTGTTAAATAAAATAGGCTGTGCTGATCCAGGAGTTCCTAAGGCAAGTTGTGCAGGCTGACAGCGCTTGCCTCCACCGCGAGCAGTGCCGCCCACGCAGAGGAGCTCTATCTGCAGGGAGCAGCTTGCAGGGCTGGGGTCCAGTCTAGCAGCTGGCATGACAAGCGTAAGATCTGCTCTTGGTGGTTCTGGTGAGAACCCAGAGAACAGGCCAGATCGCTGTATTACCTTGCATTTCTGCTGTGTGATTGAATGCTTGAGCAATGATGCAGAATTTAAGACAGCCTGTGTGAAAAACTTGCCTTTGGTGAAAAACTGAGTCCTGTTGCCCTCTCAGATAAGATTCTGACTTCTAGGGAGGGTCATCTGTGCTCAGGGCACAGCACTACCCAGTATTTGATTGATATTCTCAGGGCTTGATGAGTTGCCCCAGTTGTGTCTGTAGCTCCTTAGCCTGTAATTCCCACAGATATTCAGGATGAGGTCTTTGGAGCTAGGAGTGTTTGTGGGGTTTGAAGAAAGCAATGCAATTTATAGGAGAGATTTCCTGTATGTCGTTAATACCATTCCCAAACTGCAGAAATATAGCACATAATTGCTACATCTGAAACTCCTGAGCTGTGTTATTAGCAAGAAGTTAACAAGCAATCAGAGGTAGCAATTGTTGCAGCTATTTTTAATAACAAATATGGAGAAATTGCACCTCTCCAAAGATAATTCCCAAAGAGTAAAATTTATACTGAGTTGACCAGGTAGCATTTTTTCTTTCATCTCCAATAACAATTAATGTTAAGACTTAATGACACAAACTTTTATAGACCATAAGGAGGTTTTTTGTGATAGGTGCTAAATAAATTAGTGTTAAAATAATAATTAACTAGTGCTGCCTTGTGATGTGCACACAAATTACAGCTGACCTTTGCTGCGGAGGTGGAAACCAGCCACTTCTTACTGATGTCTGTTCTGCTCTGAATAGAGTCAAATCTGTCTACTCCAGTTAAGACCCTGTTTTCATATATTAATTTTTAAGGTGATGGCTGTATCATCGTATCGTCTGCAAGCCTTGAAATGCATCTGAGCCTGAGGACTCTCCGGGACACACGAATGTCTGTTC
>NW_009207551.1:67216-100305 GCF_000690835.1 Fulmarus glacialis
GGCTGGGCCCCTGTTAGTACGTGAGTAGGGAATGCAAGCTCCCTGCTGTCCCTGGGAATGGGGTGGGAGGCTGCAACCCGGCTTCACAGAGCCCAAAGCCTTGTGCTTGAGTGATACCGGGGGCTCTGCTGTTGCTTGGAGGCTGGTGTAGGCATGCTGCCCCTTGAGAGGATGGGGGGAAGTTGTGCTGTAAGCTGGATTGTCAGATGTGTCTTTTGGGGCGACAGGCTGCAGAGCCCAAACTGTGGGTCTCTGGGCCAGGACCATAAGAAAATCACAAGCCACATATTTAGGATGAGGTTTTCTAGGCATGTTCTTGCCCTTGTAGCCCCGTGTTGGAGATTTCACTATCTTTGACAAAAAGAGGCTCTGCTCTTTGAGTAACTGGACTTAGACTTGGCCCCATCACCCTAACTCAAACCTGATTTGCCTGCCAGTCCTCTCCCTACTGCAGCCTCACCCAGCAGATGGTGGGACCAGCTTCAGCTGATGGTGAACAAGTGCACTGAGATGTGGGCGACCAGGAAGGCACTCTGAAATGCCATAGCCAGCCCAGGAAAGTGCTGCCTGTCCCTATGGCTGGTGGGCTGGCTTACAGGGTGAAGGTGGGAGGAGACAGAGCAGCACCAGGACTGTGGGTGAGGTTCTGCGAGCTGCTAGTAGCAGCACTTACAGCCCTGCAAGTACTTGGTATGATCCTGGGCCCAGCCCAGGGAAATGCTCAGAGCAGCTGGTGCTGGAACATGCTGCTATTTTGCATTGTGAAAAGAGATGCGTGAATTGGCAGCTTTTCACTGAGGTGGGCAGCAGGGGCTGAACCCTGTTCTCAGCAGAGATTACTCCGTGTCACTGCAGGTATTGAGGCACTAGCCCTCACTCATCCCAATGCTGCACTCCTTTTTTAAAGAAAAAGTGGATTCTTTTGCACATACACTATTTAGTTGGGAAAGCTGGACGTGATTTCTGTGCACTGTTTCAGATGCATGCCTGTAACTATTTGGGAAGGCAGAAACAATGTCCCGGGATTCTCTGAGATCCCCTGGCTGATGCAGCAGATCCCTTAGGAGATGAAGGGGTTGAGCGAGAAGCAGCCATTCTTGCCCTATGTGGGTGCCAATGGCACCCAAACCCAAAGCTAAACCCATTGAGCTCTTACTGCAGTCAGCCCGGGCTGTTCCCTGGGAGCTGCCAAGCTCAGCCCTGTCCCAACACCTGTAGCCCAAAGAGGTGGATGCCCTGCACCCCGTCCTGGGTGGCATGTCCCACTCGTGCTCTCACCAGCTCCTATATTTTTTTGTGACAACAGAGGGCACCAGCGGCCCTTGCTAATGCCGGGTTCTGCCCTGCCCGGCTCCCCGGGACATGCAGGGCTGCTCCGGGCACTTTCGGACCTGTGGGAGGAAACAGCCTGCAAACCAAACCCATCCTGCTCCTCAGGTTTCGGTAGATGGATGCGGCGGGGCTCGCAGCTCGCTCCCACTGGGCCTGGGTGGGTGTTAGTGATAACGCGCAAGTGCAAAGAGCGATGGTTTGGATGCAGCTGGTGACGGTGTGTGTCGGTGCAGGGCTGGGAGCAGGGAGGGCTCGTACCCAGGAGGGCACCTGTGAGCCTTTTTAATCCTCAAATGGTCATTCTGCATCTCCAGCCCAGCGGGGCCCAATCCTGCCATCTGCACCCAAGCAGAAGCTGCTAAAGCATGGGAATTTGAGGTTAATCTGCAATGAAATGGTGCAGATCAGAGGCTGGGCCTGAATCTCCCCTGCATTACACCAGAGTTCAGCCTCACTGACAGCTGTGTAACACATGAGATTTGCCTACAGCGAAGCCTGCAGGGACAGCCCTGAGCTAGCTCCAAGCTGCTCCACACCAGCACTGGTGCCAGAATAGAAAGGAGCCCAGAGCAGGCTGGCTGCTTGAGCATGGAATTTCCAGCAAATCCAAGCTGCTGAGGTTAGGTGGTTAGCAGTACCAGAGTTGGTCCTTTTAGAAGTAACCTCTGTAAAGTGGGCGGCAGTCTGGGCATACCCCCGCTCCATGCAGTAGGAATGGGGCTGCTTCCAGCCTGCTCTGCCCCTGACGTGCAGATCGTCTCTCCTTCCACTTACCCACTTGTGTTTATCACTACTGCAGTGTGTTCAGCTCCAAGATGCCTGCGGAGGGATGCAGTGAAGCTGTATTTGTTACTTCCCTGAAGCACAGCTATCTAAGCAGGTAAGCAGAAGGCACTTTTAGTGATAACCCACTGCTGTTGATCACTATATCACACGGCAAAATAATCAGGGAGTAGAGCCACAAAATACAGGCACAAGTACTTCTGATGAACAGCCCCCTTAGCAGAATATCCTGATTTACTGCTGTTGTGAAAGCAGAAACAGGCAGTGATTTTATTCCTGTTTTCCTCCATGCAGCACTGGGACAGAGTTCATCTCTGCTCTGGTTTGTGGGATGCTTTTTCTTTGTTTCATCTTAATTTGTGTGAGGGAAGATGAAGGGAGAAAAAACAATGATGGAGGGGAAAGGGCTTTGAGCGAAGAAACAATGTGTCACACCGTACTGAAAATGTCACCCGACCTAGTGACATTAACAGGACTATTTGCAAGAGTAAGAGCTCCTCACTCAATTTAATCCCTTGAGTAAGGGTTGAGTGGCTGAGTGGATGGATCCTGGCAGGATCAGGCCACAGAGCTGTGCATATGAGCCATAACCTAGAGTCTGGACTGGGGCCCCGGCCTCTTCAGTCCTGCAAAAATGATATATTTTGCTTATTGCAGCAGGACTATTTGCATACCAGAAGATTTACTCACATGAGCACAGGACATTGGATGCTCTGTTTATCCACAGCCTAGAAACACGAAGGTCCCAAGTTTCTTCCACTGCCAGGGGACATGTGAAAGCTTTGAGCCCATGCTATGGAGATAAGTAGAGACATATGCTTCATGCCAGGCCAAGATGTTTTTATAAAGAGTTTCTGGCCACGTCTGGCAAAACATTTAATAACTTTTCTGCCAGCAGCCAAAAGGCAGTCAAATATTTAAAAGCAGTAATAAAAGTTCCTGTGTGAGTCACAGTCTTACAGAAATCCTGCTAGTGAATTTCCCCATGGTAGCCTGCAGGACTACTGGACTGGAAAAAATACCACAGAACTCTGCTGGTATGAAGTATTTTTTAACAAGTCCTTGGAAGTGGCATGGAATGTCCCTGCAAAGCCCCTGAAACCAGACCCCAGGCTATGTGCAGCCTAAACAGCAATTCTGGTATTTTTTTTCTTTAATTACTATAGCCGCAAATCCTATTTTACTCCTAGGGAATCACAGAGAGGCCAGTTTCAGTGTGACCTTTAAGTGGCATCTCACTTGCTTATAGAAGAATATGCACAAATGTGTATTCCTTTAACCTGGAATCCAGCAGACTCGAACGTCTGTACCACAGGCAGAGCAAAACGCTGCCCTGCCATGTGCATGGCCTGGGCTCAACTCTCCGCTCTCCCTTCCTGCCGAGCTCTGCTCTTGTAGTGCTAATGAAGTACCTCTTCTTTCCCTTTCAAAGTCCTCAGGTGATCCCCTTCTGCTTGGAAACTGCAATGAGACCCTGGGCTTTTTTGGAAATGAATCTCATTAAGAACCAAGGCCACGAAAGCTGCTTTCTGCTGCTAAAGCCCTGTCAGTAACCAGCGTGCCCTGGTTTGGCTCTGCTGCGGGCAGCAGCGCGGGGGTCCTGGGGCAGGGCAGGCACAGGTATCTCACAGCAGCTCGCTCTGACCCCAGGTCCGTGGCGTTGGCAGATGCAGGCGTTCACCCTGCTCTTGCTCACCTGCTTGGGCAGGAGATGATGCTAACGGAGGGGTCAGAGGAGGGGTGATACTGCACTTGTTGTTGGCAGGTTGTGTGCTTGGGTACTCCGGCATCTCTGTGCTGAAGTAGAGCTAGTTGGTCTGTGCATTTTGCAAATTGCTTCCATGCTGCTGTTCAGGTCTGGTTTGGATGCTCTTCTCTGGAGCACATGGAGCTGATCTGGGAGCACTGCTTGGCCTGAATCCCGCCTCCCCACCCCAGGAGCTTGCCACTTCTCCTCCAGATGAAAATCTCCTGGGAGCTACCTGTGTTTCTTTGGTATTTCCAGTGCTTTTGACCACCAAAATGGGAAGGGGAATGTCATTTCCCCACACCAGAACATCGGGAAATGTTTTACTTCAGTTTGGCTTTAGAAAGTGGGGCAGTTGGTGGGGAAAATAAGTTTCAGAGCTGCTTTGCAGATTCCCTGCGGACACACTATGCCAGTGTGACAGCACCAGTGCAGCATGGGACATCTCACCGGAGAGGCTTTGAGCTGAGCAGGATCAGGCTCACACAGACGTGGGTTGCCACCATGCCTGCTGGGCTGCCTGGTCTGTCAGCAGAGATGCCACCCTGGATGTCCTAATTTCCCGTCCTGTGCTCTAACCGCAACCCCCTCCTCTTGCAGAGTAAAGCCTGGTACAAACTGCCTGGTCCCCTTTCCCCACTTCCAAGGCTGTTTGGTGTGAACGTGTGATCTTTAACACAACCTGCAGGCAGGATGAAGACAGTTGCTCTCCTAATTGTGTGTGAGGGCAGCGCTTCTCCCTGGGGATGGAAAATGGATTTTCTGCCTCTGGGCCTACAGAGGGGGCCTGCGAACCACAGCACGGGTGGTATGGCTGAGCTGCCGGCCAAGGGAGCTAGGGAAAAGCAGGGGGTTTAGCACCAGGGCAGGAGACAGCCTCTCCTTCCCCATGGCCTTGTCCCGGGCAGAGAGCCCAGCTCCCACAGCCTGCCTGGCAAGCAGCCATCCTCCCAAGGTATCCGACCTCCAACGACTGCCCGTGGCAGGCCACTTTAAATGCACGGCAGAGGGAAGAGACAGTGAAGAAGTGTCTGGTTACCCACCTCAGCCTCCTCCTTCCCTCCTCTCCAGGGCGGGAGGTCTGCCTTCCTGGGTGTCAGGAGAGACTCTTCCAGGGAGGGTTTGACAGGGAAAATTTATGACAAGCCTGTTACAACTCGTTGCAGATTTGGGTAACACTTGGGGAAAATGCTGTCAACAACTGCATGCTTCTCTCCTCGGAAACCCTGGAGTGCTTTTCTGGGCTCAGCTCGCTGCCACAATTCGGCACTGCCAGCGGCTGAGGGAGTAGCTGGGTTTCCAGAGCCAGTCCTCCCTCGCAGCACAGGGATGCCTGCACGCAGCCCAGCTCAGGGTCACTCCCTCTGAGGATGGCTGCCATGCCCCGAGCGGCTGCAACCCTTTCGCGTCAGCATGGGTTTGGTGGTTGCGGGTGTGATATTCAGCAGAGAGCAAACGAAAGCGAGGTCCTCCCACCTTCAGATCATCATAGGTTCTATTGAGCAATTCAGTCTGTTTATCTCATAACGATAGTGCAGCCCTGGGGCTTGTCTCTTAGGTCTTCGCTGGTGCAATTCCTGGCTGTTACATCAGAACCGACAGTCAGACCGATGGGGTCATGCTCCCTGGAGGAGGCAAGGTGCTGATCCAGACTGTAAAGTCTGCATTATCTCCGTTTGCATTTGCATTTTCAGCCAGAGGAGAAGTGCCAGGGGCAGCAGAGGGGATTTAGGTTAAGCAGGACTCCTAGATCAGCTCCAAGTTTGTCATCTTCTGTTGAAAATCATGCAAATCTGGGATGGTACTCGTGACCCCTGCACTTGCTTCTGGATGCACATACATTGCTTCTGGTGAATCAATAAAGCATACCCTAGCACAGGGAAAGCGTGGGGAAAAGCTGGTTTTTTTAGGCGAGGAAAAATCCTCTGTTTGCCTGTCAGATTCCTCAGGGGAAGCTGAAGTGGACATGAACAGTGGAGCATCTTGCAAGTGTGCAGCACTGAGAAGACAGCATGCGTCCCACGTGCAAGATCTCATTCCCCCATCCTCAGCATCCAACCTGGGAGCACCGGCAGGAGCGGATGGTGTCATGGATGGCTGCACAGTTGCGTTGGTCACCTTTTGCTGATGGGATGTACAGATGCTGGTGTTTCCTGTGTAGTGGGGAATTCATGTTCCACAGCACTCTGCAAGGTTCTGGTGATTCATGGGGAACAGGAAAACCTAGTCTTATCTTCAGGGAGAAAACTGCTGAGCTTCAGGTTTCAAAGCCCTTGGTTCAGTGGAATTACAGGTTCAAATCCTGAGAGGGTCAAACAAGGTCTTTCTTCCTCTGAGACGAATGGAGTGTCATGCAGTAAATTGCCTATGATTCTCTTTTTTAGATGCTGTGTTACTTTGAAAACGGCATCGTGACAAATCTTGGCTTTCTGCAAAATAAATAACTGCATCATTTATCAAAAAGGTTTGCTTTCAGAAACGTCACCACTCTTTTAAGGCATCAGAGACTCCTGGGAATGAAGGAGACCAGAGGAATACAAGATGCCACTTTTCTTTTCTTACTCTATTTTATTTGACATTTCACTTTTTTTTGCTTATTTGAAAAAGCCACAGTGAGGAGTGATCCCTGGCTGTGGCATGTCCCAGCAGACTTGGTGGAGTGTGACAGTGAGGGACGTGTGCTGCCTGACTTGCCCCCGAGGAGGTGGGGAGTGACAGGCACGCTGGCTCTCCGCATCCTTGCTGCCCACAATTGCCCTTGTGCAGAAGGAGCTCCAAGATAGCTCTTCTCCCCACGGCAGCAGACATCGCCCATCAAACCCATTCCCAGGTCTCTTGTAGTGGATGATACGTCTCCTTAGGTGCCGGCAAAATCGCAGCATCATGACTGATCAGAGGTGAATAACCAGCATGTTTCTTCCTACTTAGCTGAGACGACACATCCAGACCACTGATACCGACTGGAGTGTGAGGTCCCATGCTCATTTCTTACAGACCACCGACTGGAGCGTGAGGTCCCATGCTCATTTCTTACAGACCATCGCTGCAGAGCAGCACATTCGGCTCTGCTGTGTGTCGCAGTGCATGCAATGCAGGTATTCTGCTCCAGCAAGGCACCTGTCAAATGCAAGTACTTTCACACGCGAATTCCTCCTCAAAACTTCTACAGGGAGAGCTATGTGCAAAGCAGTCTGGCGAGGCAGAGAAACAGTTTTGAAACTTTATATTTCTCTTCTTTTAAAGCTATCTCCAGTGTTCAACTATTTCCACACGCTTACTCCTTGTCTAGGATAGAATATAATGCACCGGATGAAATGTCAAAAACCAGCCACTGTATTCAGCGTGGTCAACAGTAGTTTATTTTATAGCATGTGCAACAGTATCTTATTTTGTGCATGACAGCAAACATTACTAGTGTCCAGCCAGCACCTTACTAACTTTTTAAAAACAGATGAAGCAAGAAGTACTGCAAGCTGCTTTTATGTCCTCTACGGGATGTCCTCAGTGCTTTGCAAATGCCTGGGAGTCCTAAGTAGCGGGCAGGAATTGGCATCCCCTGTTTACACATGGGAAAACAGAAGTAAAAGAGTTTATGGCTCCTGTTTTCAAAAGCAGTTGCTAGCTTTGGGTCTCTGTCTTTTTGGTGCCAAACTGTGAGATGTTTTTTTTAATGTTCTGGCATGTGTGCAGAACAAAGAGCAACTGTTCGCTGGTTTAACTGGTTTGACTTGTACACAGCTCCGTTGAAAAGGTACCTTAGTGTGAAGTCTGTGTAGCGCAGTGAAGAAGCAGATGTTCCCTCCATCCCCATTGCCCATCAGGTCTGGATTTTAGAAGTGCCCCAGTCGAAGCCAACAGTGTTTGCAGTGTCCAGTGCTGCTGAGAGCTAGGCCAGGTGTTAGATCAAATGTCTGGAGCTGAGCGTGTAACATTTTTTCAGATGTTCTTCTCGGTGATTTTTTTCCAGACAGATGCGGGAAGTCTGTGGTAGAGCTGGGAACAGAGCCTGTTCCTGTGCTGTGAGAGGCTGTGCGTCTGACAAGACACAGGCACGGCCCTACAAAGTAAATGTTGTGATTTCATGGCTGGAGCTGAATGGCACCCGACAGTTGCACCAGGGGATTTTTTTCCCCCAGTCTCCAGATTCACAGCCGTTCACACTGTGGCTAAAGCCTCAGAACCTCTGAAATTCAGCAGGGGTAGTTTGGTGCTTAATCTTGAGTCAGTTGTACCAGTGCATCTTTGTACTCATGTTTCTGTGTGCAGCTCAGTTACAGGATAGCCTTAATGGAGGATAGCCAGCCAGGAAGGCTGAGGGAGCTGGTAAGATACAGGTGAAAAGCACATCATAGGGCTGAGCTTAATACCAGCTTGCACAGAAAGGTATTTTACACCAGGAGCAGTCTGTTGACTCCAATAGCATGTAATAAGCTACTTCCTGAGCTGGAGAGTGGAGTGAGGACTGGGCTTATGGATGGATGATATACGCTGTGGCTTTGCTTGCTTGGTTGAGTTGTCCAGAAGAATCATGCATTTCTTCCTTTTTTAACTCATTAATTGAGCTTATCCATGATGGGAGAGCTTGTCATATTCTATGTCTGAACATCATGTCCTCTGCCGGTGCTGGCTGCATGGCAAATCCTGAGCGCACTGCTGGGACTGCCAAGCCGGGTCAATGCCTCGCTGGCCCATCACAGCTGGGCAACACTCGTAAGGGATGGCCACGCCGTTGTGGTGTGGATGCACGTACAGCTCCCTGCTGGTCTGTCTTTTCAATGTTTCGATGTCTGCAACTCTACAGTGCAGATTTTTCTGGCCTGCCGTTTGCATGAGTTCATGTTGAAAGCTTGCTTTCTCGAGACATTCTTTTTATTTGTTTAAAATGTGCAGGGTGTACCTGCTCTCAAGGATAGTACCCAAGGGTAAACATGGAGAAGGCACAAAGCCAGGACCACAAGTAGAGTTTCCATGGGAAATGCGGACAGGTGTATCTGTACATGTAATAAAATGCGAGGCTCTGGGCATCTGCTCTGTTCTCCTGCTCTGGGATGTGGCGAGGAGTACCCAGGAGCACTCCTTTCTCTGACAGGAGAGAGGGCCCTGGTCTCCAGAGCAGTGAGACGGCTTGCACGGCTAAGCTCCCTAAAAAGAGCAGTTGAAACCATATCCCAACCACCCCTCTGCCAGTACAGGTCAGGAATTTTGGCTTTTCTTGAGTAAAATTTCTGTCAGGCTTAATTTTCTTTTCATTTCTGTTTTAGAAAATGCTAAATATTGAGCTGTCATTAGGCAAAAAGTAGTGTGAGGAATTTCAGACTGAAAAACAGGACTTACACTTTTCATTTAGAAGGGAAACTGGGAATTTTTTTCAGCAAAACCACTTCCATGGAAACAGGTTGTTGAAGAACATTCTGGTTGAAAGTATTTCAGCCATCTGGCATAAGAAGGAGGTGAAAACCCCTCAGACCCTTCCTGCTGTGAATATGCAGGATTTTCTGCAGTAAAAGGCTGAATCTTTCACATGTGGCTGAAGCCTCCATATTTTTTTTTTTTTTTTGATCGATATCACCATCACTGAAACATGTAAACGCAAGGAGTTTGGGTGAAACTCTAGCCGATATGGGGCAGTGAGCAATCGTGGGCTGGCAACAGGCTGGAATCAGTGACCTAATCAGCCATTTCCCTCTCTAATTGCTATGATTCTATGGCTTAAAGAATTACATAACGTGTATTTTAGTTGGAACAAGACACTATTATTGAGTAAAGTGCGTAATAATTGTGTTTCAGGAGGTGAAATAAATGTCTATCACCAGGCACTTTAATCCATCATTGTACTTTGCTAAATTACTGAAATTGCACTACATTCAATACTAAAATTACTTGTAATAAAGTGATTGCTGAACTGACACTCACAAAAAGATGTCTAGCAGCTACATTTGTTTTCCTAATTGACAATTTTAGGCTTCGATCTAGAGAGGGAGGAGCACCCACAGCCCTCATTTCAGTTGATAGGAATGGAGGGCATGTAGCTCCTTGCAGAGGCAGAGTCTTTTAGCACCGAAGGGTCCTGCCTGCATGAAGTACCTCTGATTTCCTGTAGCTCTCAAGTCCTTGCGTAGGTCACTGGATAGATCCGTTTCACCTAGATTTACAAAAACATTAGATTTTGATACAAGCCTTTCTCATAATGATATACCACTTACTTAGATTGCTCTGCAATTTCTTCACTGGCCATTCATCAATTAATGCCACATTTGCAGACTGGGATAAGTGCTTTGACCAAGCATACATAGCGTGAAGGAAAAAGGCACGTTCCTCATCCTGGATCTCCAATGGCACTTTGGAGATGCCCATGACTTTTGTTGTTTCTTCTTCTTGCAGTCCCTCCACCCTGCAGGATTTCAGTTAGCAAAAAGCAAAACTGAAATCACGAGTTCTTGGTTTCAGCTCCTGGATATGACATTTAGATCAGGCCCACCTAGAAGAACGTTACTTCTTTGTTTTAGATAGTACTCCAAAGATGTTAACAAACTGTATAATTAACTGATGCTGAGCTGAACTCGGTTGTTTTTTTAAACTTTAGCTAATGTATGTGGTCACATGATTGGGAGAATACATTGAAATTTTTTCCACAGGCTAAGCGATATCCTTTTGCAAAGGTGTATAACTCCTTTCACATCAGACTGAGGGAACAGCTGAGGAAATATCTGTTTTATACAAGTAAAAACATTTTGCTATATTATGGAAATGATCATTCGATTATAGTTTACAAGAATTTTATTACTGACTCCTGTCCTTGGAAAATTGACTTGCTTCCTGAAGACCAAAACATTCTTTTCTTTCTCAGGGGTTTTCCCAGCCTAGCTCAGAACAGATCTTTAAGAAATTTAATTGCAACATGTTAGAATTTCTCTTTGAAAGAGAAACACACATTCCATCCAGGGAACACTGAATTTAAGTCCTCTCTTGATGTTTCCATGGCCTCAGCTAAAGGGATGAAACTTTTCTTCATTGCAGGTGACATAATCTGTAGGGTTTACTGACTTTTTTAACAAAATATCAAACGCTCTCATGGATATTTTTCTGCTTTTTCTTTACATAAAGGAGATGTGAATGTCTCCTTCATCAGCAGTCACTATATAACATACATACTGTAAGGTCTATTTAAAAAAGTTTCAATAAGCTGAGCAAATATGAGGAATTCTGATGAGAAGGAATTAAAGCTGTCCATTTTTTTCTTCCAAAATAAATATGCGAGTTAATCTGAAAAAGTAAAGAGTGCCAAATATTCATCCTATGTGCTAAAGTGACTCATGGCGAAGGCAGACAGTTTTATAGTGCAATTTCTTTACTTGTGCTGGAAATGGATAGCTTCCAAGTGACACTTATGAAACAATTAGCTGTTCAAGGATAATCAGATTTGTATGAAAACGTAAAGATAAGCGATTTAGCTGTGATCTCAGCTGGAAAGTGACTGAGGGTGGGGGGCCATACTCCACAGTAAAAATCCCCTTTCTTTTACTAAATGGCACTTTTGCTGAAATGTGCTGGATTCAAGCAAGTAACGGCTCCCTTGGCTTTCATTGCTAGGATGACACACGACTGATTTGCATCATTAGAGATCCTTGCTGATGGCTGAACTGCTTTGCATATAAATGAGATCTAACCTGAACAGCTGTTCAACTGGTGGATGTGAAGGATTTACAGTTCTGGATCAGGTCCCTGCTCACCACCAGTCTCCAAGGGAACTCTGCTCCAGACTGCTGGAAAACACGTAATGTTTGATACCTACATGCCTGGAGCTTGGGCAGGGGCAGACTCTGGGGGTTCGGATGGCCAAAAAACGTCTTGAAGCCTTTTTACATTTTAAAGTTAAAATTCTCATTATTCAGTCTTGCCCTCTCCCTTGAAATTGTCATGCATGTAGTGGAAGAGTGAAGTGCTTTTTTACTCTCCATGTGTTGCACAGACCTGTGTCAGTGCCCAGAGAGATGATGCTGTCTGTAAGAGATGAGCTGCAGAGGAGAGGACCCAGCCAACCTACCTCCATCATATCCAGGGCAGCCAGGCTTTGACTGCCAGTACTCTATGGCCCTATGGATTTGCCAGCCCACGCTCAGCTCTGGAAATATATGTGCACCCTCTGTGCCTGTACAGTGCCAAGACAGTTGTGTGGAGATGGGTAGTACTGACAGCATAGCAAAGGCTCTTCTGCTACCTCCACAACCTGTTCATCTCCAAATTGCCTAGGGTCAGGGGAGGCAGCGGGAAGCCAGGAGAATGTGAGGGGTCTCTGTCACTCCAGTGCCTGTCTGTATCAGTCCATGGTTGTCCTCCATCAAGGTATTTGTCCTTGCATTCCTGTTCACCAGACCTCTCTGTGTTGTTGGCCATGTATTTCTCCTTGAAGTGGACTCTGCTCTGCCTTTGCAAATGCACTTTGTTGAGGAAGTAGGAGAAAATGTGATGATGGCTTCCTGACCCCAGCCTCACTTGAGCTGTACGGGAAAGCCCCTTAGGAAACCTTTTTCTGTGATATTTTCAGCTTAGTTTCCAAATCCCCAGAGGCCTGGCTAAGACTGGTAGGCAGCCAAGCCTTGAGTGACTATTCATCTGCCTGAACCCTCCCTAAAGATTTGCCTGTCTGTGGACAAACCACATTGTCAAGGGCATTGTTAACGATGTGTCAGAGATAAGAGTAGCTCTCAGCCCTGGGAGATCCAGAGAGCCTTGAGACTGTTTGGATCCTTGGCCAAAGCACCAGGAAGGCGTATATCCCTAGAGCAGTGGCAGTGGTGTCCTAAAATCCAAGGACTAGAAAACACCTGCACTCTGTTTAATATCAGTGGTCAGACTCAGAAAAATATTTAGAGGGCTTCCAAGAAAGCATTTGTAGATTTAGGTGTACAAGCCTGTGAAAGTGTTTGGTCTCCTGGCAATGCTTGCACATGCAGACAAAGCATCTTGGTCTTGAAAGGATGCTTTAACACTGCTTATTCCTCCACAGAAGCTGGCACAAAAAGGAATGAGCACTGTGATCCCATCAGCTGTGCAATAAATCCCTGATGATACAAAGACTCTGGGATGAAATCAGGCACCTGGCACCTCTGCAGCGAGTGTTAAGTGTGGAGCTACTGGTGGTAAATCCTTCTGATGCTGTTTATTGTGGAGGCAGAACTCAACCTGTTATAAACACATCGTCCTTTCTTGAGTGTGGTTGGTTTTATCTCCAGGTTAAGAGGATGTTGAGATCCCAGATGGAAGAGGAAGCCCTTTGGCTTTCAGAGCTTTCTTTACTTATATAAGGCCTAACAAACATGGTTGTTAAGGCCCCCTAGGAGGTCTTTCTTATGAAGCTAGGGGCTATTGGATTAGGCAAATGAGAGCCAGAGATTTGCCTAATAGCTTGACAGGCCATGAGGGATTAGACTCTTGTGGACTGGTGTAAACTTGTGGGACAGAGGTGCTGTGGCGTGGGTCTCTTCTTAGCTGTGGATAAATGCCCTGTCAATGTGGGTTAATCTTGTTTGCCTTGTCTTCCATAATGCTGCGTTACAGGACACAACCTCCGCCAATTTAATCACTGTTGGAATTGAATTGTAGGCTTTTGTTTCATGCACACAGCTCCTCCATTACGCAGCACTTTCAGCATTACAGGGGTCAGTAATCCACAGTAATTTTTAACTCGCATTGGTTCAAGCTCCTGAAATAGTTACTCCTTTGGGACCAAAGGTTCAACCACAGCTGGCTGAAGCCAGGTCCCTTTGGGGAGACCCCACTGCTGCCTGCGCACTGTGGATCCATGGCTCCACGCTCCTTTTTCAAACACTGGTATTAACCATGTCTATCCCTCCCCAGATAACCCAGATCCCCTTCCCCTGAACTGGGATCCTGCCTTGTCATTATGCTATGCTCAAGGCAGCATGCCAGCACTGGAATGGCACCCTGAGAAGCCTGAAGGACACCCCCAGCACACCCTGACACCTTTCATTTGATTGAAAGTGGGAGTCAGTGGTGACTGTCCTCAAAGACAGTGGGCAGTAAGCAGTGGGACTGAAGCGCCAGGGCTGTTAAGAGATTGTAAAGAAAGTGGACATGGAACTCGTCTTCTCCTGGGTCCCTTTACCTTGGTCTAATGGGATAGAGGGCTGTGAGTGCGCAGGGTTTATAGAGCATCATGGCCTTTGCAGCACCTCTCACTTCTGCTCTTGGCCAACTCAGAGAAGAGCAGCCACCTCTGCTGGGCTAAGTTTGCTCCCAGGGCACAGGCCATGTTTGTCTCATTATGGTGTAGGGTCCATCCCATCCAGCCCCATGTTTATCACACTTTTTAGATGTCTTCACATTTCCTCATTCCATATCATCCCCTTGTCCTCCCTACAGGTACACCAAGACCCCAGCAGTGCTGGGTCCAACACAGGAGCTGGGGACACATAGCCCTGAGTCTTGCTTGATGGATGCTTGTTGGAGCTGAGGGAGCCAGGAAAATTCGCTGCAGCACATCTCTGGGTCTGGACGTAGCCTCCCTAGATAGAGATTAGACTAGATATAAGGAAGAAATTTTTCACAATGAGGGTGGTGAAACACTGGCGCAGGTTGCCCAGAGAGGTGGTAGATGCCCCATCCCTGGAAACATTCAAGGTCAGGTTGGACGGGGCTCCGGGCAACCTGATCTAGTTGAAGATGTCCCTGCTCACTGCAGGCGGGTTGGACTAGATGACTTTTAAAGGTCCCTTCCAGCCCAAACTATTCTGTGATTCTGTGATTCCCCTGCAGCCGATTAGCATCAGCAAGGCACTGGAGGGGACAGTGCAGGTGGGAGGAAGAACTCAAGCCGGTCCTTTTTGCCTCACAATGGGTGGCATCTTGCTCAGTTGTGCAAATTGCCCGTGCACCCTGGGAGGCCATAAGCCCAAATTGCTCCTCAGAAAGCCCAGCCCCTCCTGCCCCCTCTCAGCACAGGGCTCACCCCCAGCACAGCCCCTCAGCCCTGTGCTGAGCGGGTGGCAGAGCTGCAGGGAGCAGGGCAGATGGGGACAGCATGTCAGTGGTGCTGGAGCACCAGGTGACAGCTTCCCATTGGCAGTGACAGGGGAAAGGTTGCCTTGTGTGCACGTGCTAATGACAGCCACCTGGGCTCAAAAACTGCAGAGATGGTGGTGTGGAAAAGTGCCCTAGGTCTTGTCCCTGACACCTTTGCTTGCCCAGCAGAGAAAAGCTGCAGGTGCCAAAAGGGTTGTAAATAGAGACCTTGCAGGCTGGTCCTTTACTAACACATCCCCAAGACGGCATCAAGTCTTCCTGGGTGGATGGAAAGGGCTGCAGAGCAGTGAGGTGGTGTGGGGGTAACAGCGAGACCCTCATCAGCTGCACGCAGCACGGTCGGTCGTGCCATCCACAGGGTGCTGGGCCAGGTCAGGCCCTGGGGCTTTCCTGGCTGTCCCACTGCATGAAATGCCATCCACCTCCCATCCACTTCTCTGTGTCTTTCTTACCTTACAGGGAGTGGGAAGTTTTAAATTGCCATGTGAGCAAGAGGGGAGAAGCTCTTAGGAGGGGGTGTATAATGGAGGATTTTCCCTCTGTTCTACAGACCTCTGTTCCTCCCTGGCTCTGCTCTTCCCACACCACAGCACCCAGCCCTGAGCAAGATTGAAGCTGGGATCCAAAAGCTGGCCAGCACAGAGCCCAAAACACACCAGGGCATCCATGATACGATCTCAGAAGAGCCTGTACCAGCTTATAAATTGTCTGCGGAGTGGGACCTGGCAGAGAAAGCACAGCCCACCTCCATGGAGGTGGCAAAGGTTTGGGACTGAAGCAGTGAGAGGTAAGGTTCACCTTACATGCACATGCATCACTGCCTGCACTCCTTCGTGCTACAGCTTAGTCACGGCTGACCCAGGCGAGTGGCTTGGGAGAACACAGCTGGGAGAACGGGGTTGTACTGGCTGACATTAGTTCTGCTTAAGGCAGAAAGGTTTCATCTGTTTTGGGCGCTGTGCTCTGGCTGCAGATTGAGATATGAGTTAAGTGAGCCTAAAGCTGCACCCTGCCGCAGGCTAGCTTTGCACAGCTCTGGAGGCACAGAGGTGGTCTAATGCACTTTATTACTGCTCTTTATTATCAGACTCCACTAATGAATTCTACTAATGTGCAAAACCCTGCATGACAAAGAAGCCCTTGATCTTTTTCCACGCCCTTCCTTACTTCTAACCCCTGTACATTTCCTGCTGTAGCTGAGGAGTCCCACCTGGGATAGACAGCACAACCCACCAGGTGGCAAAACGTGTATACTCCTGAAGCGTATACTTCCTCTCCCAAGATCTCACTGCTGGTTCTTGCATGGGGAGGAAACATTGCTCTTCACCAGAACAGGAGCTAGCTTGCATTTTGGCCTGGAGTTCATTTAAATCAAGTTCTCTGGTAGCAGCCCCTGCTTTGCGAGGCAGTCGCAGGAGATTCCTGGGTTGGGGCAAAGAGGGCAATTGCTACCTAACTGACGGAGCTGGGTATATCACTCATGCTCCCACAGCCATCATTCCTCAAACACAAAGCTTCTGCCACCCTTTCTTTCCTAGGCAAGGGAGCCTCATGGAGCAGTACCGTGAGCTTTTGTACAAAACGGACTCTGCAGGGAAGAGGAAAGGAAAGGAGAGGGCTCCTGCTGCCCTGGGCATGATGCTGGGCAGCCCAGGGCACCTATCACTAAGAGAAATCAATGTTTTTTCAGTCTGAGTGTTGGGCTTTATAGATAGAATAAAATATCATGCAGAGGACTGCTTATATATTGCCTGTGACTTTTGCATGTCTTAATTTAAGAGTTTACAAATTGCATAGTCCTGGGCTAGCCTTTCTGCCTAGCAGACAGCTATTGAGTTCCCAGAAGGAAGTTCTTTGGCCACCTCCATCTGTACTGTCCAAATGTCTATAGAAGAAATACCCTGGGAAGAGAACCTGTCACACTGTCCATCACTGAATACAGTGGGCTCTTACCTCTTGCTGTGCCTTTAGAGACCACTTTGTTCTCCAATTCCTTTTCTTTAACTGTCTGTGTCTTTACTTGTTGGAGTCCTTGTACTTAGACAAGATGCAAATTTTGCATAATAAAAGGGCTTTTAATAGCTGGCAGTGCATCCTGCTGCTCCCTGTCTCCTGTTGCTGAAAATTAAACAGATGTGAAATTAGGAGCTGAATGTCTCTGCATCTGGGGGTCCTTGTGCATAGCTGGAGAGGAGGGTTTAAGATGTGCCCTTTTCCCAGGAATAGCACTTGAAGAGTTCAAGAAATGATAATCCCTAACAAATCTTTCTCCAAAGAATTTTGCTTAGATACTTTAAATCACACTGGGTGTGTACATTTTTGCTCATAGCTTTCCTTGCTTCTCTTGACTGCACACTCCAGTGAAATCCCAGATCCTTTACTGAAAAATGGTTTTGAATGCTCCATCCCCACCTACACTTTTGGACCCCTAAGGGGAACAAGCAAACAGAAGGGAAGGTTCACCGCAAGCAGAAAAGAAATCAGTGATTTTCCTTCACCACAGGAGACTTTATGCAATTCAGCATCTGCAGGCCCTAGTGCTGTATTGCCTTGAGTAACTCATGTTCCCAGGCATGGTGTCCAGGGAGAACCAAGTCCTGGTCCAAAGCAATGCACACCAGTATTTTCTTGACATCTCTTTACAACAGGCTCCCAATTGCTTGGCTTCATCTTAGGGTGGCAATCACATGAAGAGGCTGCAGTAAGTGAATTTAATTTGTCTCCTGGCCTAGCAGCAGACCCTCTTGGGTGAATGGTCAGAGCTTGTGTTTAAAAGCTCACTGCAAAAAGTAGTATCCATGGCTGATTGAGCTCACGGTGTATCCTGTAAATCTGCACTTCCCCGCTGCATTTGAGAACACTGGGTGTTGGGAAACCTTGAGAACTGTAAGTGGAGAAGGAGCCCCATTAATTCCTGTCTAGACTGGCTTCTGAGCCCAGGTTCCAGAGATGAAAGGGCACTTTATTAAGACAGGGCATAAATCCACCCTGCCAACAAGTCCACACTCCTCTGGATTATTTACACCTCTCTCCCTCCCTCTGGTCATTGCCTGTCCCTATATAATCTACATTAAAGTTCTGACAGGATTAAGCCAATATATCTTAACCTGTAAATATCAGGCTCTGTGTGCTTTCGTTTTCACCGTGTCACGAAAAAGACTTCACGTTTTTACAGATAGGCTGAAAAAAAAGTAGGTGTCTAAGGAAAGGAGCTTGTTGTTATGACTGAGAGATAAAATGTGTGCTTAGAAGATTTTATTACAAATGTGGCCTTTGCCACTCCTACAGCTCCTCTCCCTGATGTGTCTGGCCCCGTATGTCACTAAGGGCCAGCCAGGGGCTGTATGAACAGAGCCATCTGGGCTCTGAGCATTACTGGAGCCAGGCTACAGCCCCTTTCTTATGCGGGACTGTCCTCTCTTGCACTGATGTGCTCAGCTGCAAGAGACGAGGACTGAGGGGGTGCGGAGGGCATGGGCGGTTTAGGACAGAGGCTCTGAGGAGGGCAGGCTTTTTTCCTTCAGAGATCTTACAACTTTTCATTGCTCTTGCAGTTTTGCTTCTTTATTTTGTGTCATTAGAAAGTTCCTATAGAGTGTCCGTGGGTTTTTTGGTGCACTGTATGAGCGTAGTAGATCTTGTCATCTCACGTTTGCATGAGCTTCCCCACCTTCCCTTGCAGCCAGGCAATGGGGAGCAAACAGTGCTTATGGAAACGAGCCTCAAAGGGACTTTGGCACAAATACGTTTTTAGGCTGAAAATGTAAAATGTGCATTCACTGTATGAGTATCTGCAACCCCTGGCTTATGGTTTGTTTCTGGTGTAGGTCCTGTTCAGCCATAGGACTGAGGGGTGGGGGGTATAGCGATGTGGAGCATTAGTGAGGTGGCTGCCGTGCACTGACATGAAAGGCAGGCAAGGTGCCTATAGCTACAGTCAGCAAAATTTCTGGATGACGTGGAAGAGCTGCAGCCTGCAAGGTGATGTCCAGGCACTACTGCAGGACTGGAGTTCGTGCCTCCCAGGCATCTGTGCGTCACCAGTAGCAGAGCAGATCAATACTTTGGCAAGAGTGACTAATACTTTGAATTAATTTGTTTGAAAGAAAAGATGAGTTCACGAGCACACTCTGATGCAGAACTACCTTCCTGCTGCAGGCCCTATGCATTTTCACTGTTACTTGATACATCCAACGTGATAACAGTAGGTGATGGTAGAGCTGCACAACTCTCACAGCTGTGTGACTTAAAAACATGCTGCAGATTTCAGCACATTGTGGCAATGACAGGCTAAGGAAACCACAAGTCCTGTTGAAAGGACACTCTTGGATTTTTGTGCAGCTGGACAGAGATCTCCATAGTGTCAAAGTCTGCTCAGGTCTGCATTTCAGCTAACTGCAGTACTTGCAATCCTTTTGTATTTATTTTCTGTTGCAGTTTTAGCAAATGAGCTTACTGGCGTGGTCAATTTGAAGTCATTAGCAAATGTTTACCTACAGTGAGTTTGAAACCTCTAAAAAGGACCATTTGAAGTGTTTCCAAGATTTGCATTCATTTGGCCAAAGAAATCATGATACCTGACTTATGTGTCCAATCCAACATAACGAGGCTGCTCCAATTTTGAATTCAGTGTTTGCACTGAACTTGAAAAACTGTTTCCAAACCAAGGCTCAGTCAGACTACAGAAATATTTCAAATAGATACACAAAAATATATCAAAAGCTGTTTACATACCTGAAGAGGAAAAGAGAGAAAAAAATCACTGAATATAGTATTCAACAGCTTTCTTATTTATGGAACAATCACTTTTTTCAGCAGCATTAAAGGTCAGCATCATCTCGCCGTTAAACACCCAGCCTTGTCTCTCCATGTCTCTCTCTTTGTCTGTAACAGCTGATAGTGCAGGTAACGTACCTTGAGTTTTGCCTTTTTGCCTTTACTGGCAATGTTCATTGTTATATATTTGGGGCCTCAGTAAACAGTTATTAAACAGTTTCTATCCCTTCCCTTCTAGCAGCTTTCTCTGAGCTGGAAGAGCACAGTATAATCCCCACATCCTTTCTCCTCAGGAAAATTTCCTGTGCCTTGTCACCTTTTTTCATTCCCAGGTTTGTGTCAGGAAAAGCAGAGGGCTCCAGAGCTCCAGGACACAACTGAGCACAAGCCTGAATAAGACAAGAGCCTTACTGAGCCTGTCCCAGTTAGGAGCCTGTCCCTCCCGCGCCCGCCGGCCACAAGCCATCATCCTCTGTGTGGGGAGAGCACGTGGCGGCTGCTGGATGCAGGGATGGGGCATGCTGCGTTTGTGTTAAGGACAGAGCGGGAGCAATAGGCTTTTGTGTAGCAGAAATAGCCCACAGAGTCCCAGAATTACTTCCCCGGGGCTTTCCTTTGGTTCATCAGTTTCAGTATCTCGGTGGGTAGAGTCAGCAACGTATCTTAGAAGCCATCTGTTAGTCTGGCCTGGGAGAGAAGACTGAAATATTCAAAAGTAGGCAGTGTAGGGAGAAAAATCTCTAGAAAGTAGCAGATTTTTTTTCCATTTTATGGAGCATATTTTCACATTTCCACTAGTCTAAGCTCACCCCTCAGCAGGACCAGGCTCAGTTTCATGTTAGTCTCTTGCTTTTCCAGCTTTTTATAGAGACTCTTGCAACAAAATTGAAAGACGGTATATATGTGTAAGGACTAAGTCACTATTTACCTGCATGACTTTAACCTGATTAACAGTGACACTAAATCTTTATGCTCTGTGTTGTAGGCAGTGCTGTGATGGCAATGTGTGTGAATACACTGGAGAGCTTGAAATTGGGAACTGCTGTTAGTGGGCTTGTCGCTGTAGCACAGAGCACAGCACGGTGCTCCCAAAATGCAAGGTAATTGCCAGGACAGATGGCCCAGGAGGACCTTCATCTGTCCCTGATGATATCTGAGCTAGAGAGTTTGACAACATCGCGAGTGTCCCTGCATCGCCACATACATAGTCATGTAGTTGGCTTCAGTGTAGACATGCTCTGTGTAACTATTTTGGACTTTATTCCCAAGAATGAAGAACAGAGGTTTTATTATCTAAATACTCAAATACATCCTCACATAAGGGCAGCAGATGGGTTACTGTGGACCACAGGAACAAAAAGCTTCCCCCAACCCTCCATACACTGGATGTTCCACTGGTTTTCTTGCATGTACCTAGAATCGTCCCTCCCTTCTCCAGGGCACAGCTCTCCAGCTCCTTACAAACCCAGACGAGTGCTCAGGTACCTCTGTTCTGCAACAGCTGGAAAAATGGCAGGGATTTCCTCTGAGAAGTTGTGAAATAATTTTTTAAAAATTGAAGATTTCAACAATAAGTGGATAAAAATCTAATACTTACCCATGAAACAAAAGAAATATTGTTTTATAACCAACCCTCCTTCATCAGATAATACTGCTGAAGTAAGAGCTCCTGCCAGCTGGCATGTGTCCCATCTTTCATTTCCACCAGGAAGTGGGGAGAGAGAAGGAAATGGCTGGGATCCTCCAGGAACATGCTGACATGGAAAACCCCACCACCTTTGTGCTGGAAAGATGCTGCAATCACCTCTGCTAAAACATTGTTAAATAAGAGATGGGGAGAATTATCCACAAGGCACAGAATTCTTGTAAACTTTTGCTATCTAGCCAGGTGGGGAGACATTTTTTTCCTCTGTTTAACTTGCCTGTTATTTCCTCCTTCTGGCATTTATTAATCTGACTGGTTAACCATTGAGTCCAGCCTGAAAACAGATCTCATCACAAATCCTGTTCTCCATGGTGGACTCGGAAAATGCTCTGGCTGAACAAACTCGCTTCTCCTGTCTTCACTCTGAAGGGCGGAACTCAATGCCGGAGATAGGTGTTTACCATGAAATTCAAACTAAAGGTTTCCTGTTTGGAACAGCCAATAATGCTGGGGACACTAGGATTTCCATTTGTAGACAAGCTCCATTTTGACAGAGCCCTTCATGATTCATCAACAATTTGGGTGCTTCTGGCTATGCAGTATTCATTGCACCCATCCCACTCCTGATTAACAGATTCAGGAGCCCTAATCACAGGGGTAGTATATTCAATAATCATTGCTCTTGAATTGTTTCTGATCTTTATCTCTCTTTCCCCCAAGGGTTTTTTTCCTGTGGTAGGATCGGTATTTCTCTTTGAACTGACTTTTCCTTTCAGCATTTATCATTCGGGACTGCTCAAGTGCTGTTTCAGTGCAGAAGCTGCTTGCAAACTATTTGCAGCAGCTGCTTGTTTGGAAGTTTGCTATTTGCAGTGTGTGATCCCTCACTTAAACCACCCGACATTGCCTTTCCTTTCCGACTGTGCACGAGACCCCTGCACCACACAACATGCTTCTGGGAGAGCTGGGGTTGACCCCAGACCTCCTGTCTCTAGTTGTTTCATATCTGACCCTGGGGGAGTATTTCCAGTGTGCTTCAGGACCACAAACTCATAAGCACGGTCTGTGAGCGGTGTGCTGAGCGACTAGTGAGAGGTGAACCACAGCCAGGTGTGATGTTCAGGTTGGGGCCTGATACCAGCTCCAGTGGGACTGTCCGCACCCCTGGGGACTGGCCTTTCAGCCTGGGAGTTTTGCAAAGAAAGCCTCAGAGCACTTGGAAGGTGAACATGTGTTTGGGATAGAGGAACAAGTGAAGAATAGCGTGAGGCAGAAAGAGAAAGTAAAGCTACAGGCTGCTGCCATCAGCAGAGTTGTCATGTCCTATGGCTTATGTGTGGTTTTTTGTCACATGGGGATAATTACTGGATCGCTCTTTCCATTTGCATCTGATTATTAAAACCAATAATGCACACATTGGCCTGAAAGTGATTTACATGCACAACTTTTCCTATATGTTGGTAGCTGACAGAACTGCTCATGTCTGAGGAACTGCAAAACCCCATGTTGCTGTCACTGTTCCTGCCTAACACGCTCTGCGGCTCCTGACTTTTAATCTCCGCTGGTCCCCACCTGAGCACTTCCCGGAGGAGAACCTCGCTGCGCACCTGGGAGTCCCAGCCAGGCAGGATGCAGCCAGGGCAGCTCTGTCAATATTGACTTTGCTGCAGGCTTTGGTGCACAGCGATGGTTATCTTGTTCACAAGGTAAGATTTAGCCCGTTAGCACAAGTGTCTTTGAAGCCATTAAATACACAAAAAGGATGGAGTTGAAAAGGGGGGGGGGCCCTTTCAAATGGAGGCACGTTATCAGCCTGTGCAGGTTACACAGGCCAAGACCTGCACTTTGGACTGCATACTGGTGTGTACTGGGCGACAACTGTAAATGGGACTTTTGCAGGGTGATCTCTGTCCACCACACTTGTTTGCTTCCCATATAACTGTCTTCTCCTCTCCCATGCATTGAGGGCACACCAATTTGCAGGGTTTTCTTTCCTAGTGCGGCTATGCAGCCCTGCTTTCCCAGCTCTGGCATTAGACTGGATTAAAACTTTCCGTCTGTAGGTGTTTGCTTTACGGGAAGGAGCTTTTTGCACAGCATGAAACTTTCCGTCGTATTCACTATCAGTTTTGGGCAAACTAATTCAAGGTGAAAAGATCCTGTCCATGAGAGCTGACTCCACGGGCACTGGCACCCCAGGGCACAGACAGCCCTGCTCCTCGCTGGAGCCGGACCCCAGGGGCAGGAGTGCTGCCAGCAAGGGGTGGCACAGCCTGACCTTGCAAGCCTGCCCGCAGAGACACGCTGCTCCCGGGAATGGAGTTATGTTGGCTCAGGTCATGCTGCTGGTAATTCAGGAAAGCGCCCAGTGATGGTCTGGCCTGCTGTGCGCAAAGCCCTGGCTGCTTTCCCCGGCAGGGAGGGGGAAGCTCACAGGTAGCAGGATTTCCTCCCTTGTGCACAAGCCAGCTGCTTTCCCAGTGATGGAGGGAGCTTGTATTGGCAGCCCCTGAGTTGCTGGAGTTCACTCAATTCCCAAGTGCTGTGCGTCTGCCAGTGCTCCCCAAATTTTCTGCAGGATCCACAGTATTCATAAGGCTGCTTGCTAAAAGGGCTCTGTGTTCACTGCATTCATCCTCTGCGTGCTGAACTAAAAGGTGGGATCTTTCGAGGAAGGTGATAACAAGCTTTCCATTACTGCAGAAAAAGTGTTTGCATGGTGTAAGCAGAGTGAGGTCCTGCTCAGTGACTGTTTATTGACATGCAGTGCTCTTGGTTCACCCGGTGCTGGGAAAGCACAGGATGCACAGATCTTGCTGGCCTTCAGCTGTGCCTGATGTGTAAGGCTACATTTAAACCAAGAGGAGGGACTGCAACTGGAAAACAAGGCCCATTAGTGTTTCTCATTAAGGGTAGCTGAGCTCACCTGAGATGGGCAAGTTACACAGCTGTCCTGGCTATAAAAGCTGATGGGGGAACAGCCTGGCTTGCTGTGGAAGGGGGATGGGGTGCTCGTGCTCGTGCTCGTGCTCGTGCTCTGAGGCAGGGGGGCTCTTCTGGGAACGGGACGTGATCGTGCTCGTGCTCGTGCTCGTGCTCGTGCTCTGAGGCAGGGAGGCTCTTCTGGGAACGGGAGCTTTCTGTCTTTGGCTACAGTCCAGGAGCTTCTGTGTTAGGGATGAGAAGAAAGGGAGGCAAGAAGAGAGTCTCTGAGATCAGACTTAGGGCAACAGAAAAGTGATGGACTCTAATGAGAGTCTCCCAATAGAAAATGGAGATAAACCTACGTGGGTGGCATCTGGCCTTGAGGCAGGGAGGCTCTTCTGGGAACGGGAGCTTTCTGTCTTTGGCTACAGTCCAGGAGCTTCTGTGTTAGGGATGAGAAGAAAGGGAGGCAAGAAGAGAGTCTCTGAGATCAGACTTAGGGCAACAGAAAAGTGATGGACTCTAATGAGAGTCTCCCAATAGAAAATGGAGATAAACCTACGTGGGTGGCATCTGGCCTAGGACTGACTCATGGGCTTCTCTGGAGATACAGAGCCTCTAGCTTGCTGTCCTCTTTTACTGCAAATAATCTTGTCCTCCTAGAGAAAAGGCTCTGAGGAGAAAGGTTTGGGGAAGGGGATGTGCTTGGATGAAAAGAGGAGGCAGGGAGCTATCACAGGCTTTCCTGAGATGAACTGTGTTCTGGCGGGTGCATGCAGTTTCTGTGCTCATCTGACCTATCCTGCAAGGTGGTGGCATGGTAAATGCGACATTTTTCATGCTGCCTGATGCAAAATGAATGCTGATAACTTTATATTGCTTCCCTATGTTATAAACCAACCTTCAATTCATGTTAATAGCTTGATATGGGACTTAAATGTTCTAAATTAGAACAAAACACCAGTGCCTCTGTTATTAGGAGGTCTTTAGCAACCAGAACAGGTTTAATCATTAAGTGGATAAATCTGCAGTTGGATTAAAGCCTAATTACCCTGTGATGAATCACTCTAATATTTCATACAAAGCACTAGGTTTACAACCAAGCCTAAGTGGAGAGGTCCGCAGTGTCTATTGTTGCACTCGGGTCACTGATGCACATTTCTATTTTAACTTGATTCTGGTGCTTTAAAGGAGAGTAGGGAAAAGAAATAACTTACTAGTTCTGTCAAAGCAGCACAAAGGTATTTCACTCTAGCTTTTTTCCAACTAGAAAATAAGCCACTGTGTTTTGCCCTCTTTGCCTGCTGCAAGCCAGAGGCCGTTTCAGCACTGCTTTTACGCTGCTGTCCGAGAGCTTGGCTGCGAGTCTGGCTTGCTTGGCAAAGGCTAGAGCAGTGCCAGGCAAGCCAGCTTACGTGGTGACCTTAGCGCTGCGGCTGCTCTTGCCAGAGGCAGTTAATTTCCCTAAATGCCATTCCTCAAGGTATTTTTGAGGGGCTTGTTGCTAACGACTGCTGGCTGTGAAGTCCTGCCCGCAGCCACCAGATCAGAGGTTTCTCTGCAGTGTCCAAGGGTAAAGCCGAGGGCTATGTCGTTGTTAAAGCTGGGAGAGGGAAACGTGGCCCTGGACTTACTCTGTTTGCTAGGGGAGGCAGATTATGTTTTGCTGGGTTTTCCCATTAAATCCCTATCTCCTAATAAAATACTACAAGAAAAAATTCATTGTTCCTGCCAAATTTAACAGGAAATTGGGAATAAATATTTTACTTCAGCAAGCTTGCTTTTTAGCAGCTCAAGCTTTTCCTGGGGGTGGATAGACGCCTACTTGGTCTATCCTTTAAGCCAGTCCTGGCAGAGCAACTCACTGCAGGGGGCTGAGCCCTGCTTGAGACCACACTGGAGCCAGGTTTTCTGAAGGGGATGCAACTCTGACTGCTGTCACACTTTCCCATTCACCTTCTACAGGCTTTTCTCACAGCTGAGCTTAAATCCAAGGAGAAGAATATGAGTTTTGCCTCCAAACATGAAATCAGCTTTGTGTAATACCAGTTTGGGGCAAAAAAGGAAGGATTTTAGCCCTGGTTGTATTAGTAGAGATACCAAGGGCACTGCTGTGCTGTAGGAAAGGGGCTGAACACACAAGAGGGGGTAAATGAGCTGACACAGAGCAGCAATCACAGTGTGGCAGCTATTGATGAGCCCTGGCCTGGGAACAGCTCTGAGAGGAGGGTCTTTGCTGGTCTGCAGAATTGCTCAGGATATGGCAGTACTCCTCATCTGTCGTGTTGTGCGGAGAGAAAGGAACAGCCATTAAAAGTGATAAACAGTCTCAATGCCAAATGGGAAGCCCAGATAATAGAGCGGGAACAAAATGCAGTTTTTCTGCATCTACCAGAAAAACAAATCTTTTTAATCCAGACGGAGAAACATTACTAATGCAGCCCAAAAGCAAGGGAGAAGGCAAGTGGTGCATAATGAAGTAAATAAACTATTCTGTAATAGCCTTGTTAAAGCAGCAAAGGATGTTTTTTACATGTGGATTTTTTTTTGCACAGGTGGCAAGGAGGCTGATGTGGGAGAGGTGACTGGCACCTGGGAGGGCACAGCAGCCTGCAGCCCACCATTCTCACAGTGGCCATGTCCGGGGCCAGCCCAGCTGCCTCAACAAAAGCTATCCTTCCCATCTCCTGCGCAGTACAAAATGAAGTCCCCAAGACTATGTGGGCCCATCCAGGTCCTTTACGAAGGTTGCAAATGGCTGTGAAAACAGCCAGGGTATGGGCCAGGGCACAGCAAAAGTTTGCCAGCCACCCCCCATGCGCGGGGGTGAGCAAGCTGGAGGAGAGGTGACAATCCCCAGCACCATCTGCATGTTCTTGTAATCGAGGCTGAGTCAGAGCTGCAAGAGGTTGTGTTTTTTCTAGCTGAAGGGAAACTTCTGCCATGTATTCACCTGCCTTTCAGTGCCTGCCAGCTCTTAAACTGGACGTTCGAAAGCCCACACGCAGTATTTTCATCAGACGAGCAAAAGTCTTCTCTAAGTGGATAATATTTTGCTGCACAGCATCGTTTCAAGTCTTTCTGAGAAAGCTTCATCCCGGAGGAAATCTCTTTAGTTTTCCGGTTTTGTTTTTCTTCTCTTGCCTGAT
This sequence comes from Fulmarus glacialis, assembly GCF_000690835.1. Lineage (NCBI taxonomy): Eukaryota > Metazoa > Chordata > Aves > Procellariiformes > Procellariidae > Fulmarus > Fulmarus glacialis. The sequence continues at coordinate 94,617 of NW_009207551.1, forward strand.
GGAAGCGGACCCACGTCTTCCAGAAGGCACCATCAAGCTTCACAGGCTGAAGCCTGAGGAGCCCTGTCATTTCGACTAAGGGGCTAAAACCGGGGGCAGCGTTTCATCTGCAACACCATCCCAGGGTCCTCCAGGGCCATGGGACAAACCCCCAGGGATCAAGCCCATACCTCTCCTTGAGCCCTACTGCTGCTCAGCTGCACGGGTGGCTTGTGCCCTCACCCCATCAAACCCAGAAAGCCCATCTCTGGCCTGCCCATGCTCCCGGTTCTTTCTCCCAAAACGTCTGGAGGTTACTTTGGCAGCACAGCTCTGTCTTGCATAGCCACCCTACTTGTGCTATGCTACAGGATCTTGCTGCAGCCACAAACGTTAGTCCTGTTGAATGTCCCAGACCAGATAAGTTGCCCTTGATTTTCAGTTCCATAATATTTGCTCAGTTGTAAAAGAAATGCTTGTGGTGGGAGTGCTTTCAATTCCAGGGAACACCAAGCAGGGAGTGCTTACTTTTCTATAATATTTTTAAAACAACCTATAAATTCATCCACGGAGATGGAATTCCCTGTTAAAGCTGTAGCTTTTTTCTAAAACCTGGTAGAAAAGGCTTTGTTTGCTGTGTAGCTGTTTAGACAGTTAAAATCATTCCTGTACAACCTGCAGGTTTCATCCTGCTATGTTCTAGAGGGACTTTTCACAGGCCACAAATTAGACTAGATCAACATATGGACACCAGAGAGGTAATTATAGCTATAAATGAAATGGTATTTCTGCTGTGCTTGACAGAAGTAAAATGCGAAAGAAAAGCTGAAAACAAAAGGGGAAGAATATCAGAAAGAATGAAAAGTAAGGGGTAGGAGGGATTTAGACAAATGCACTAAAGAAGGCATCTTCCTCTGAGGGATTTGGAAATCCAACTAAGAGTTTCGTCAGGGAGAAACAGAAAAGAAATTGTTGACTATAAAGACCTGGTCTTTTTTGTTCCCTAACTCCACATCAAGGATGATTCAAGCACCCTCCTAGAAGAGAGAAAATCCTTTGGCGAATGTTAGTGAAACCCTGGATTTACAACATGCAGCTCTGCAAATCTCCTTTTTCTGGCCAAGCCATCCTTGGGATTGGCCAGTATGAAGGAGAGTGGGAATGCTGCGGAAAGTTGCTTGTAGAGCTTTTCATGTGGTTTCCATGGCTGGAAAAGCGTGGCTGGGTTCCCTGCCTCCTTGTAAGTGGTCAAAACAGCTGTTTTATTTAAAGCGTGGCTTGAAGTCTCAGGTATGTTATGGGAAACCAGCACGGCAGGGAGAGAGACCAGACCACATGCAACGTGCAGGTCTGGGAGATCACTTGTTTTGTTTGAGGGTCTTTGCAATGGGCTGGACGAAGAAATCTTGATGCTGGCAGCCCTTTGCACGCTGCAGGTTCCCGGGATGCTAGTAAGAAACTATGGATGCCATACAGGTGATATGCACAGATGCTGCATTGGGATCTGAGCTGCTGCTTTTGTTTGCTCTGCTTTGGTTCCATTGTCAAATGGGAACAGGCACTGATTTGCTTCCAAGAGGCGGAGTCCATTCCTAGGGTTGCTTATTAAGGCACTTAAATGCAAGCCCCCACTAAGATACGTGGAGATCTGCTCAGTGTTTTTTTTCTTGGTCCTCAGTGAACAGTGCCCTCTACTCTCAGGCAGCAAATGAAATATATGAGCTGCAGCAGCTTGCATTGCTAGATGTTGGGGAGAGAGGGAAATGCAATAGCATGTCAAGTCAGGAAACCTTAGTAGTCCTCCAGAAATAAGAGGGGCATCCTCCAAAGTGCACAGGCAGTATTCCCTGAGCGTCGCTGGCAGCTGTAAGCAACAGCCCAGGCAGTCATACTCAGCTCCCCTCTGCCTGCACCCTGCTCACCCCGGTCTGCCCGCGCTCCCAGGAGCAGCATGCTGGAAACATCCGAGTGCCCACCCGAGGGATGGCTCCTGGGGCACGATGGTGTATCACAGTGTTGGGCTGCTCTCCCAGTTGCTGATCTCAACACCCATGCTTTTTTTCTGATCGCTCCTGCTCCCCATGGTCACAGTTGGTTGCCCTGGGGCTGAGCAGGTCCCCCCTGCCGGCAGTTTCACTGCTGATCAGCCCCACTAGCTGGGTTTGCTCTTGGCTGTGCTCCCCTGACTGTTTTCCTTCTTGCTCCTACCAGCTGTGTTTGCAGTCTGATCTGTCCCGCCGAGTCCCTTCCATAAAGAAGCGGGAAGGGAAAGAAGGCAGGAAGATACTTTTTACCCAGCTGTCAGACATGAAGTCATCAGGTTATTTGGCTACCTGAGTCCAGCTTTCTTGAACTTGTTGGCAGCACAGGACACAGTCTTGACAGACTGGACTCGCTATTTCTTAAGCAGAGCACAATGCCCCTTTGTGCGGGGTTCTTGGACTGGCCACGTTAGGTTTTGTTTAACAAAGCCTCTTTAAATTTCTTTTTTTCCCTTCATGGAGTTGTGAAGAAAAAGATTTCTTTCTTCCTTCACTCAAACCTTGGCCTTGAGTCTGCTCGAAATAGGTCTGTGACCCTAGAGCTAAGTTTCAGGTTTGCAAATAAACCTGTAACCCAGGCAGCCTGGGCATTTTGTAATCAAATTTGTGGACAACAAAGATGCTATGATTTCAAACCTAGAGAAGAAAGATGGGGCTGGGAAGCCAGAGAATTACTGTTTACTCCAGCATCTCCTGCAAGCTTTGTGTAGAAAATTATGCCATTGCTCTGTATGCAGCTTCCTGATGTGTCAAGTAGCATGAAGCAGTTGCGAGACGTCTGACAGGAATGGTGTAAACCTCTCCCCACGTTTCCAGAGTGCCTGAGGTCCTCTCGTAAAGAGGATGAGAGAAGTGAGGGGGATGGAGGGAGTTTCCTCTGAAAAGGGGAATCCAGAATGAGAAACACATTCAGCCACTGCAAACAGCAAAAACACACGCGCTTTGATTCCAGGAGCCAGACCATGCGTGCCTCACATGTGCAGCTGCCCAGATTTATGGCCTGTTATCCTCCGAGGCAATTACTGGGGTTTGTTGTGGGGATCTGCATGAGCAATGCACAGGTTGCCCACATAGCCTGGCCTTCTGAGAAATGACACGGTGCTCGCTCCGCCAGCGCTCGCCATGTGCTGCGGCCAGGAGCAGCTGTGCTGGAAAACCACCACGGAGGAAATCACAAGTTAGTGAGTCACTGCGACTGCTGCCAGCCTGTCAGGAGTCTCTCCATAACTCAGCTTTCATGTGCCTCTGCTTCTGCGCTGCAGCAGGCTCAGATGCCACCTCGAACAGCAGAATGGTCACTAGCAGGTGAGGAAGGAGCAGGAGCTTGTGGACAGACAGACCTGGTTTTTGTTCTCCAGTCCCAAAGGCAGGCAAGCGCTGTGGAGGGGAGAAGTCGCCCTGGCAGCCCTGAGCACCCCCTCCCACGCTGCCTGCAATGCACCCAGCGCACCCCTCAAAGCTCAGCAGAGATGTTGCCCCACGCCCCGTCGCCCTGCCCGGGGAAGGTGCTGCCTGGGACATGGCCTGGAGCACACTGTTGCCAGGATGATTTTGGCCCAGCTGCAAACATCGATATTGAGGTCTTCCCAAAGCTGTTTATGGCTTTGGTCCAGCTATGAGGTCCAAGTGGTTCAGGCTTTATCTGTGTGTTGGGAAACCACATGCAGCTGCTCCTGTGCCTTGGGCTGGACTGCATTTCCATCGCTTGCATCTATGAGAACCAGGAGAAAGCTATTGATGTAAGTGTGTTAAACAGGCCTTCAAGCAGAAGTTTTGTAGCATGAAATGCAGGCTCTCGTGCATTAAACCAGCGGGCAGAGTAAGGGCTTTCCTTTCCAAAGTAAGGACTGTGCTGCCCAGGGCCCCAGGGCAGAGAGGCTTCCCGCACACCGAGGAGGCTCCTGAAGACTGGGCTGGAGAATAAACCACTGGGAGAAGAGGGTTAGTGTTGTGCTGCGGGACACAGAGCTGGCAGGGACAGTGCCGCTGTCTGCCTGCTGTGCTGCGGAGCTGGGCTGCCTCCCCGGGGCTGCCTGCACCCGCTCCTGCCTGCGCCCCAGAGGCAGCCCCAGCTCATCCCACCAGCCTGCAGCTTGAACTGCCTCTCTTCCTTAATCCCTAACAAGGGAGGAGCGGGATGCAGAGCAAACCGGTTCCAAATGCTTGTGCTGGGGGCTCTGGGCTGGGTCTTGCTCTCCTTAAAGCCAGCGGCAAAATCCACAGGAGGCAGAGGTGCTAAAATGCTCCCTGGCTGAGTATCCGATGCTGTTTTCCTTGGAAGTGAGAGGGGGTCCACGAGGTGCAGTTTTGTCAGTGAGCAAGACCAGGTATTTTCAACATCAAAACAGACAAGAAAGTGAGAAGCATTTTCTATGGAAACATAGTTGGATAAAGCCTACATTTGGGATTTGTGCACAGAAATGCTTTTACTGCTTTCTTTTACAAAAACTGAGCAATAATTCTTGCTTCAGGACAAGAAGCTTTTCGAGCAATGAAACTATTCCCTTAAAATCTCAGTGTTAAAGCAGTCCATTCTGCACTGAGTTTTTGGACGAGTTCTCACCACATTTTTCAGCCAGGTCTGTGCAGCACATGTTCCCCACAGCAGCAAGGAGCGCTGCTCCCACCGCCCGAGAGGCGAGGAGGGCTGGGTGATCTGCCCAGCGCTCCCTCCCAGCCTTCTCCATTTTTAGACCTGCTTGTGCTCGTAGCACCGGTGTGTGCTCAACTCGCCGTCAGTGGAAGATCCCCTCCACGCTCTGGCTCTCACGCTGGTGACAACCACAGAAAAATCACAGTGCCGGGGAGAGGTGCTGGGGAGGACACTTGACAGCAGGGTAAATTATTAGCTAGCAGTCATGCCGCCTTGTGTTTTTGTTCTTTGATCAACCACGATTTAAATTGATACTTGGACTTAACTTGCTTTAACTTCCACATGCAAACTAGCCCGAAGTAGACAGGTCCCTCGGACTGCTCAAGGATGCCTCCAGATGAGCTCTGGTGAGCCTTGATGAGGCAAACTCCGTATTTGCTACCCACTCTGTCCCCTTGCGGGAAGCACCTGCAGGGTGTAGGTTGTTCTCTTCAGCTGCCCAAAACTCTACTCAAAAGCCTAATTTGGGACCTTCAGGTTTGAAAAATTTGATCTCACCTTGGACATGGCAGTGGGCAAACTTCCCAGAGAGCGTCAGAATTGCTCATGAAATATAAGATGATACCTTTTCTCAGCGGCAGCAGTAATGCTGGCTGACATTGTGAGCTGGTCGTTGATTCAGTGAAAAGGCAGTATGGCCAAAGCTCGCAGCAGCTGAAGCCATTTATGAACTGGGGTGACATTCAGTGGGTAATCTGGGAGGAAAAAGGACAGAGAATAAATGTAAAAAAGCCTCAAACATACTTTGAATTGAGAAAGTTCACTGTATTGTGTTGAGCTGCTGTTCCACTGTGAAATGTGGCATTTACTGTTTTTGAATGAATGAACAACTTTACTATTAAAAAAAAGACAAAACAAAATAAGTGAAACACATGAAAAGGAAACAAAATCTTTTCTCTTGGATTGAGTTAAATGTCCTGTTTGACCAGGTGTGGTTGAGGTTTTCTTACTTTAGTTTTGTTCTGTTTGCCGTCTTGTTTTGGAAAGGGGGAAAAAAGCCCCCTCCCCACCCCCC
>NW_009207552.1:0-7631 GCF_000690835.1 Fulmarus glacialis
GGTGGGGTGGAGTGGACGATGTGTGGGGATAGATATTGGTCCTTTGTCACAGACCATTCTTGGGAAAATTTGCTAGTTAGACTGAATCATATAGTGTTTTTCAAATAATTTTTTTTTTTTTTTCTGGTAAGCAACCTGCAGGTTTACATTCTTTTAAAAATCTAAACCAGGGTTCTGGTGATTTGCCTCATTTTCCAAACAAAACATACACATGTAATGTTCCTAGAATCCTGTTTGGTTTGGTTTGGTTTGGTTTTCAGTGAAGATAATTTCCTGCTTTATTACTTTTAAAAATGGTAATTTGAGAGGGATTGGTTTTTATTGTTGTTTTTGCTTTGTTTTATTTTTACATCCAGAGTTACAGACCTATGCTGAAGTAAAAGCTTAGTAGAGGCAAGATTCTACAGTTTTGCCTTCAGGTAAAACAGATTAGGTCAGCAGTATGCCTTCAGGTCTCTCATTCTTTTTTATATTTATTTACCTGGTAGAAAAACTGAAGTTCCCTGTCACTGCATGCATTTTGCTTGTAGTAATTACCCTGAGGTAAAAGCTTACTTAATAATGAAAGCTAAGCTAAGGTTTTTATAATTATATTTTTTGGAGCGGTGGTTGCATGGAGTTGGTGAGAGTATGAAGTCTGCTGCCTGCTCTGGTAGTAGTCTGAAATTATTACTGTTTAGTAAATACTAACAAGTTCCCTTTTCCCTTCCAAGAGAATCTGACATGGAACCAGATAAACTTCTGTGTTGCTTTCAAATAAAATTTTTCTCAGATCATGTCTCTAGGTACATTCTGACTAAAAGTTTAAAACAACTCTGTACTTTATCCTATAGTACCACACCTTTACCGTGGCTCCTGAACAGAGCAAGCAAAGTCAGTGTAAACCTAGGAGAAACAACTGCACATAAAAGCTTGTACGGAATAATTATTAAATGGACTTTTTGCATATAAGTTTAATTAACTTAGTTTAATGGCAAAGTTCGTCCAGTAATTTCCAGTATATAAATACATATTTTTTTATTCATACTCATCATTAATCACGTGAATAACTTTCTTTGACATTTTTCTTCTTTGAAACATGTTAATCAGAGAGGTTGGCAAACTGCTTGTATGTAACAGAACACCAAATTTGGACAAATTTTTTAGGAATGCCAGTGTAACTGAATCAGTTTCAATAAAGTGACTACTGAAATGTACTAATGCAGAAACTAATTTTATTTACAAGAATAAATATAAATAAATATAAATCAGTAATAAATAGACAATATAAATAAATAATGAACCAGAACTGAAGTACAGAAAACTATGAGACCATGGGTTCAGAGTAATGTTAGTATCCCAGTATCCTGATTCTAAAAGGCAAAGAAAAGGGAACTTTTCTAGGGAAAAGCAAGTACATGGCAAGCACAGATTGTATTTTCTCTAATACTTTCCTGGCCTCAACTATTTTCAGTTTATGGAATTTCTTGAACCTGATGTAGTTTATCTTTTTAATAAGATAAACAGATACATTTCTAAGTATATTTACTAAGTCTGCTTGAGCCCATGTTAATTTTTTGAATATAAAACATCCTTTCACAAAAAGTTCAAAAGATATACAACCCCACTGCATAATCAACCACCTCCTTCTGTTTCAAACTAGATTCATACCAGCTTTATCCATTAGCCCCCAGTTCTTGTCCTGTAAGAGACAATGAAGAGTCTCTCCAGTCTCTCCACAACTCTCTCTCCTTCCAGCCTCTCCACAACATGCAGATAGTTACGCTTCTGTAGAGCTTTACCATATGCCTATCCAGTCATCTCTGTTTCAGTCAAAAATCATTCAGTTTAATCATTACTCATGCTGAAGCTATTCTATATCTTTGATCATCCTTGCAGTTCTTTAAATCTTTACAATTTCTGCTGTAGGCCTATATTCTTCTGTAGTGAGATGAGAAAAAAATCACAGTATTCTAGGAGAAGATGAAGCATATATTTACAAAGTGGCATAATCATTTATTTAACATTTGCTCTTTCTTCCTTTTGTAATAATTCTTAACATTCTTTTTTGTCCACTGCTGAATGTTAAGCCGATGTTCTGACTGAACTGTTTATCATAGCACCAGTTCACTTGTGAGTGGTAATGGCAAAGTTGCAGACTGCCAGTTCACATGTGAAGTTAGGATTGTTTTTCCTCATGTGCATCATGTTGTATATATTTGCAATGAATGTCAACTGCCCTTCTTTACATAGTCCCTTAGACTTCTAAGGTTCTTTAGCTGTCTTCAAATGCTCTAGGAAATAATATCATTTGAAAACTGTCTCACCCACTGATAATACCATTTTCTAAATAATTTGTAAATATGTGGATGAGCACAGCTGCAGTGGAACTATAGTGGTAACCTCTCTCTTTTGTAAGAAAAAAGTATATATTCTTTTTTTGTTATCTTTTAACCAGCAAGCTATCAGTAGGGCCTTCCCTCTTATTCCATGACTACCTAGTTACCTTAAGCCTTTAGATGAATACAGGTAAACTATCAGCCAGATCATCTTTACCCACATGTTTGCTGATTCCTTTGAAGATCTTCAAGAGGCTTGCAATGCAGGACTTCCCTTTAGTGAAGTTATACTGAATCTTCCCAAAGGATTGTATTTATCCAGGTTTCTACCCTCAATTAATTTAATACACACTAAGATTCTGATCCCATAGGTACTTAAATGTTTAAGTATTGTACTTACCTGAGTCACCTATTCAACAGCATGAGGCTATTTAAATGAGTGAAATGACATGTATGCTACATCTTTTTCAGGAATGTCCTGTGCTTTAACACGAGCAGGGATCTGATTCTTTCTCCTCTATCCTAAATATAGAGGTATAAATGCACCCCAAAAAAACTAAGTTAACACAAGTGTATTATACTGTAATGATGCTGCATTACAATGAGTGATTTCTAATAACTAAGCTTCTGTTAGAGGAAGAAGTTGGAAGCAGCTCTTATATGAAACAGATACTTAGTCTGGAGGACTGGAGGTAGAGTATGGTATTTGGCAAGAGAAGTTTTCAACATCCTTTGGTCTCACTCTGAATTCATGTAGTATAGAAAACCAACAGCTGGGAAACATTGTGTCAGAAGTGACACCAGTTGGGTTAAAGCTAGAAGAGGTTATTCCAGAGAATATAAGTATATCTGAGACTATAGATATATGACAAAATAAAATGAAACAATAACACAAATAAACTTAAAAGCAATATTAAAAAAATATACTAGAAGAACTGTAAGCCATTTCCAGCCTAATTTCTTCTTGGTAATTTTGTAGAGAAGTGGAGGTGATTGGACCAGCACTCCTCAGACAGCTCAAGGCTTCAGGAAACAATAAAGTAGTAAGGGACTTAAAAGCTCTGTTTTAATGCCCATAGAAGCAAAGATTCTCAAAGCTCCTAATAGCCTTTCATTATGTGTAATGGTTATGAATATGCTTTGATTCTGATAAAGAGTAATTACAGACTATCAATTTTTATGTACAGGAAAAAAGCAGTAACACAAGTTTGTAATACAGCAGAGGTAAGAGGCAAGAAATTATGTATTTGGAAATACCAAAAAAGATGTAGTCAGGATGAAGCAGGAGACAGGAAGAGGAGATTTTAGAAAAGACTGTCACAGATATTGATTTGGAATGGAAAAAATTAATAGTCATTAGCAGGATCTTGCAAGACGTAGGCACAGAAATAGAAATCTTGTCCCATCCTTACAATTCTCGCCAGCTCAAAGCATTCTAGAGGGTATCACAATATTTAAGAGTCAAGATACCTCTAAAGTAGCATTCCATTTCAGACCAAAAATGCCCTGAAGCAAGTCCCCCAGTTGTCTCCAATTACTACATGCTGGTTTCCATTGCAGGGCAGTCTCAGAGTGCATTAATTGATTTTCTTTTGGATGAGTCTGAGACACAGTGCAGGACTTCACCTAATGCACTTAATACACCTCAGCTGGTAACAGACATTCAGTTCATGCAAGCCTAGAGCTAACCTCAAGTAACCTCTCCCTGCTGCAAACACATATTGTGTGGGTGTCCTCAGCAACCTGTTACTAGCCAGAATAAGAGAGACATCAATAGCTCACACAGAGGAAGAGTGCATGTGTGCTATAGCATACAAGCACTATGTTTTGCTCAGCCTTCAGAGTAATATGTTGCAAAATTATAAAATTAAATAATTACACTTCCATATGCAGAGTTAAACTAAGTTTACCTGTATGGTAATACTCAAAATGCATGGATTAAATTGAATCTGATTAAACCTGCATGCAGAACAGAATAATGCTGAGCAGGAAAAGTAGTTCAGTATGCACAGCAAATCTCAGCTTGCACATTTTAATAATCAAGTCTGATACTGGGCCTGAAGTTAAGTTTTTCTCAGTTCGACTTTGAGTCAGATGCCAGGGTCCCACCTGCTTTGCTGTTACATTCATAACAGATGGCAGTTCCAAGCTAAGTCCCTCGAACACTATTTAAGGTCAAGTTTTCAGCTCTTTATCTCTCACGTTAGACTGAGAAACCACAGTACCTTAATACAAGTGTTGAGTATTAAGGCAGCCAGCACACGGAAAAAAATCTGATTGTATGATTCAAGAAGCCCTTGCAGGCCTGTAAATATGCCAGCAGAGTACATATATCAGTCAGTCACTATTATCAAGCTTGGCCAGAAAAAGAGCCTCTTTGCAGGAGACAGACTCAAAATTGTACCCAAGCATCTCGTAAACAAAGGTCAAGGCCAAAATGAACATATCCACAAAGGTTTATAATTTAGTCACAGCTAAAAAAGCCTGTAATTTATCTTAATCCCAGCCATTTTAACAGGTCTATTCTAAACATTACGCCATTTGTTCACGAACAGATATTCAGCATGGACTACTTGGTGAAAACATATTTACTCTTCTAGACAAAAAGAAGACTGATATTGGCAAGTCTGTTTAAATGGGGAATCATCTAGACTATGGAACTTCTGAGACAGCTACAAGATAGATAACATCTAGCTTTTGGAATAAAGGCAATGAAAAAATTGTTTCAACAAAGCAACAGTGAAACATGGAGTTATTATAGACATCCACATAATAGCTGGGGACATGATAATTACAGTGTCAATCAAGGTGGAACATGACCAGAAACAGAAGAAAGGGAAGGCAAAGATCCAAGTAGAAAATATTAATTTAATTCAAGTGAAGGCTGAAAGATGGTAAATACAAAAGGAATCTAGACAGATGACAGCAAAGATGAAGACTTCAGCAGTAGCGAAAATGAAAATTTTATAGTACAAGAAGCTCTACAAAAGATCCTGCAGATAATTAGACTAACCACAGAGGGTACCCAAGGGAAGACAGCTCTGCTGAGACAACAGGATAACTTGACAGTAGTCAGAGAAACATGATGGAGCTCTGCAGCAACTAGATACAGTGCCCTGTTATGTGTGACTGCAGTGCTTGCTGTCCAATAAATGGACATATTCATAGCTTTAACTCTCCTATTTGTGACTTTCCAATCATCACATTACTTTTCATGCACTCTATACTTTTCTGGACTAATCTCCTTGGCCCGGTCATCATGCAGTTGGACATGTGAAGATAGCTTACAAACTTCTTTACTACAAGTAAAATGAGCTCTCACTGAAACAGAATGAAATTTCATAGAAACCAAGAAGAAAAATCTGGCTGCCATGTTTGCCAGTAGGAACTATAACAAACGAAGCTTCAATAGCAGAAAATGGGACAGATGTAACAGAGAGGTGCTTTGCTGTTACATTACCATGAACGGCATCTAATGGACCACTGTACAGGATGCTAAAAACATTGACCTATGTTATGAACTTCAACTCTCGCACTGAGTACAAATTGGGTGAATATGTACAAGGACGCACACATAAAAATCCTGCAATGCAAACCTTACAGAAAACTGAGGCCAGGTTGTAGAGCAGATTACCAGAGGAGCCCAAATTGCCTGGGCCTGTGGAAAATACTATTTTATTACAACACAGATTGTAGGTAGCAAATGACTATGTGCTTCACCATTTCCATCCATAATTCTAGTAAGGCTTTCAAAACACAAGATCTTGTACTGGGCAGACGATGTATTGATTAGGTACGTATAATTCAACAAGCCTATCAATTTATTGCTGTATCAGAAGTAGAGGACAATTACTCAAGCATATGTTGTTACGATGAAATCTCTAATTAACAACTATATAAAGCAGTATGTTTTTCCAACATAAGCAAGTCTTGCAATAAGGTTTTGCAGAGAAGCTTGGAAAAATGTTGCACATTTTGGTAAGTCCATTTTCTGTTGAACAGGTGAATATATTCCATCACTGTTGAAAAGCATATTTAAAAGACAAGAGATTCCTATGAATTTACAAAATACCCATAACTCAATTTTGAATTGATATATTTTTGAAGTCATTGGGAATGAAATATATTCATTCCAGGTCTGGATAATGATAATTCCCAAAAGACTGGTCACATGCCAAAGCCAATGCTTCTTGAGACGGATACACAACATAAACATTTTTGAAGCAGAGGACTGCATCACTGACAAGTATTTATTGCTTTTCTGAAAATCTGTTCACAAGTAGGACATGAAGAATTACTTTTTCTATGTGACGCAGACTGCTATGATTCACAAGGTCTCAGTAAATTTACGTGACAGTAGAATATTCAAAGGTATAAAGAGGGTACTATGCCAAAAGAAGCAGCCAAATGGTTTATACCATACAATATAAAGACCTGCATGAGAATCTTTGGCAGGTATTCACAACCAGTCTCAGCCGATGATAAAGCCTGAGCTCAGATGAGTTAAGTGTTAACAATCTCTAACTTACACAGGTATAATCAGCAGGTTTTCAGAAGTATGCCTCAGGCCTAATGATGAGGACATTATTTGTCTGAGATATTTTTAATGGGAAATGGCAGATGTAGTGTATTGTGATACTGTCTTTTAAAATTAGTCATGTATAATCATCAGAAAACTTCCATTTGGGAGAGGTCTCATACGTGAGGCAGAAACTGGCTCAGAGTCACAAGACTGGCATATCTGTACAAGCCATTGTCAACCAAAATCTCGTTAGAAGAACTCTGCCTGGAATGCTACATTCTTGGTCTCACTGCATGTCTGGTGGTGCAACACTTAGGAAGAGCAATTAGAAAGTATGGAAACCAATGGATCACATCCTATTACCCATGAAGCTGAATCCGCGGGTCCTGAAGGAACTGGCGGATGAAGTTGCTAAGCCACTATCCATCAGATTTGAGAAGTCGTGGCAGTCCGGTGAAGTTCCCACTGACTGAGGGGAAACATACCCTCCCTTTTTAAAAAGGGAAAAAAGGAAGACCCGGGGAACTACAGGCCAGTCAGTTTCACCTCTGTGCCCAGCAAGATCATGGAGCAGATCCTCCTTGAAACTGTGCTAAAGCACATGGAAAATAAGGAGTTGATTGGTGACAGCCAACACGGCTTCACTAAGGGCAAATCGTGCCTAACAAATTTGGTGGCCTTCTACAAGAGGGTTACAGTATTGGTGGATAAGGGAAGAACAACTGATGTCATCCACTTGGACTTCTTCAAAGCATTTGACATTGTCCCGCACAACATCCTTGTCTCTAAAT
>NW_009207553.1:0-15753 GCF_000690835.1 Fulmarus glacialis
TCCCCCAGACGTAGCCCCTGGGAGCCACAAATCACGACAGCCCCCTGCCGCCACTCTCCGCTGGCCCCGGCACGGGTGCACGCCCCGGTTGCGGATGCCGTGCTAGCAGCCGTACCCCTGAGCCAAGCCCGCGCCTCTCTCGGGGTGTCTGCGGGATTAGATGCATGCAGAGCAGATGTGCTTTCCAGAGAGAGTGTCCACGCTCCTGTTCAATATACCCTCTAGCACCCATCCTCCCCAAAACAGTCCCATGCTGATGGAACTCTGCCCACCCACTTTATCATCATCTCGACACCAGCGTGCACTAGTATTCAGCACGCACAGTATTACACAAGCGCGCACACCCGCAGAGGGATCAGAGCCTCCGGCTGATTGCTCCTCTGCCAAACAAATCACACCCTGATTAACGTTCCTCTGTCCATAAACACACAACCTCAGCTGCAGTCCTGACCTGCGCATCACCCACACCGCCACACGCACCGCGGTGCAGTCCACCCATACAGATGCTGGAGGGGCACGGGAGCTCATGCACCATCATTTGGGGGTCCAGACCAGTTTCTGCAAGCCTTTCTCCAGACTTGCACCATCATGCTAACTGGGGGTGACTCCCCTGCCCCGGAAATGTCCATCCTGACTACAGCTGTGGAGGGAATACTGGGTGTAATGGCTCAGCAAGTGACGATTCATGGTTTCCAAGTGCTTTATGTAGTATTCATACTCATTAATTAGCCCCATCTGGTCAGCATGCCATTGAGTGTATAGTATGCATGCAGGAAAGGTCATTTCTACCAGGTGCCCGTACACCTTGTCTTTCCTGTGGAGACAACACTCCCAAAGCAGGAAAGCGCTGGGGTGGAGGGAAAAGAGCCTGTGAATAGCGTCCACTGGTCAACCCAACCAGGAGAGAGTCCTTCCTGCGAGATGAGGTGACTCCATTGCAGACCAGGAACCCCCAAGCCGCTTTTCCCACCTGAGATGCACAAGAGGTGTGAAAGAAGATGGGAGGAGAGCCCCAGCAACGGATCCCAGTCACCGGGATGCCCAAGCCGATGGGAAAGCAATGGAAACCCGCTGGAAGACCGCAGCAGGCAGGGAGCTGCCGAGCTGTAATCCAGCGCGCTTGGCTGTTTAATGCTGCTTATTGCAGGCCTCAATTCTTCCTCTCCCTGCAAGACAAATGTGATCACTGCTCCGTGTGCTTCACTAGCCTTCCCCAGCAACATTCAATTCACCACTGAGTTTTGCTGGGGGGCAGGATAAGATTGTGCAGATATAATAACTCCATTCATCATCGCCGAGCAGGGGTGGGCAAACAGCGCTTTGTAAACGACTCGGGAAGTTTGGCAGCTCAGATCCCACCAATCTCCCTGACAGGCAATACCAGCATGCCCTCGAGCCCCGGAGCAGCACAGCCAGAGGAGCCAGACCCACTGCCACCACGCCGGCATGGACCCTGCCACTCCGCAGTGCACCAACCTGGGCGTGCATGGGAGCTGATGGAGCGGAAGGCTCTCACCACCTGGCCTCTCCCAGTAAAAACACTCAGAGCAGTAGTGGGAGCATTAAGTCCGGGGACGTTGGTACCCCGGCAGGGGTACCCCAGCCATGAGTGATGGTCTGAGGCCGGCTGCCGTGGACAGTGCACCCACAGCTCCCGGGGGGACCCGTCTGCAGCCTCCTGTAGGCTTGGGGAGCTCTGCGCTTGGACCCCACCAGGTTCCTGTGACCTGCTGTGGATGTGTCACCCATGAGGAACCTGAGTAGAAAAGGCTTTTGGTGCTTTCCCAGCACACTCACACACATTTATGCACAAACACACCTGCACACACATGTACACACGTAAACACGCCACATATGCACACACAGAGCCTAGCGCTGCTGGCCAACCCCCTCCTGTTCTATCCTGCCTTAAAGAAATAGCTTCCACTAGCCAAAGTGTAAAAGAAAATAACAGGTATTTTTAAAATAAAAGGTGCAGACATACATGGCAGCTCCAGCTGCATCCCACTCTGCCTCCTCATTGTCTCAACACGTGGGAAATGCAATCTTGCTGCTGACATGTGGCTTTGATTCAAAAGCTGTATTAGCCCTAATTCCCTGTACTGATATCCTCTGCTGATCCAGGATCTGTGGGCAAATAAAAGAAAATAACGGGTATTTTTAAAATAAAAGGTGCAGACATACATGGCAGCTCCAGCTGCATCCCACTCTGCCTCCTCATTGTCTCAACACGTGGGAAATGCAATCTTGCTGCTGACATGTGGCTTTGATTCAAAAGCTGTATTAGCCCTAATTCCCTGTACTGATATCCTCTGCTGATCCAGGATCTGTGGGCAAGGAAGCCTGAGCCAATACTGCTAATTTCCACAGCCATCCTACAACCTTTGTCGCACCCCACACTGGAAATTGCTTTGCAAGCTGGAGCCGTGGGGAAATGCTCCCCATGTGCTGGGCTCGCACGGTCTACAGAGAAATCACCGGACATGGTCCAGTGACCTCCTGGGCAAGCTGGCTATTAAACACCCATGGGCTGGGGAGATTGTCCATTTTCAACTAAATTTTTGGCCTACATCTGTTTTTAGGTTTTTGGGTTGGGGTTTTTTTTCCAAATTTTTAATTACCTAATTTGTACAGAAGGAGCCCTTCGAAAACCACTAATTTAGTGAGGGCTTGCTACTATCTGGGCTTTTCATTAGAAGGCTAGCATCTGTTAAAGAAAATCCAAGGGGCTGACTTTTTCTTTTTTGACACAAAACAGCCTTTCCAGAGTTTAATAGAAATTTGAGTAAGGCGCATGCTGCCAAGGATGCAAAAAAATTGATTTAGTGTGTTCAAGTTCATACATTATTTTTCGCAAAATATTTTCGAGGGTGAAATTTCCTGTGTTTGTTTTCAGCAGAGTTTGCAGGAATGTGTTAAGATGCTTCTCAGTAGTACAGGGATTACCAATGTTCATTTTCAGGATTAAAAAAAGACCAGGTTCTTATGACTATTTTCATTTCACAAACAATTAGAAAACCATTGCTTCCTACACAAATACCGTATTGTAAGTATCTCTCTACAAAATACATAGCACACTCAGTCTTGCTTAAAGTGAGAATAAATAAATAAATAAATGGCACAAATAATTATCAAAATGCCTTCGAGCAGTATATATTCCAACAGAGTAATGAAGTCAGGTACGCATTGTACTCTGTCAAACCAAACAACTCACTTTTAGTATTCCTCCAGTGCTTTCTTCCAAGTAAGCACTATATTTACTTACGTATTACTATATAGGCACTATATTAACTTATATATTTCCTCCACTTTTCATATTTCAAGGAAATGGCGTTACAGGTACATTGCATCAGGGGACGGAGAAGCAGTTTCCAGAACATGCAAGTCAACCCATGATCGGATCTGCTCTGCGATGCCCGTTCCTCCCTCCTGGGAGCACACGGTGAGGCTCTCCCGCCCAAGCGTGGTCCTTTGGTCCGAGCAACTCAGGCATGCGCCTGGGCATAGCCACGCTAGGGAAGCCTAGGTGTTTGGGTCAGCTTCCCTACCTTAACATGTTAGAAGATTTGCACAGTGAGTAGAAAAGAGAGGTTTTCAGGCACAGGAAGACGAATTGGCAAGTTCTTCTTACAAACCACTGAAAAGTCAATTTATTGTTGTTGCTATTCTTCTTCTCTGTACTGGAATGGGGGGGAATTACTTACAAAGAGAGTAAAATAGGATGAGAGGTGCCATGTTCCTTCCGAGTGAGACCTTCCATGCCAGAAAGTGCTGAAAGTCCTCACCCTTCTGCTTGATGATGGGTTGGGGGTGCAAATGGCTTGGACGAAGGTTCAGGGAAGAGATCCCATGAGCTGGAGCTAGAGGGTGACCAGCATGGTAAAGAGTGGAGCAGCATGGGGACACAGCACATACAGCTGTGGCTGGTCTGGACTGGGCAGACTGGGAGGAATAGCTCAACAGCAGGCAGGGCAGGAGCAGGGCTTCAGGAAATCCACACAGAAAACGGCAGTGGCCACAGGACGTCTGCAGAAACACCACGTAACAGCACGTCCATAAGCAATGAATGACTGGGAAAGCCACATAAAAATCCACATCCTGTGAGCACCCACGGAAAATAACAACACACAGCAGGATACAAGGGTCGTTAGACCAAAAGTCAAGGACTTTTGGCAGGGCAGCTTCATTTTTAAGAAAACTTTAAATCTTTATTGCTACATGGAGTGTACTATGTGCATGTATTGTTTAAAATAGATGAACACTTTCCCAGGGGCTGTGGTCTCTCCTGAGCAGACTGACAGATGTTGGGAACATCACTCTCATCCCTGCACCTTTGAGTCCTGGAGCAACCTGCAAGCAGAGCCCAGACCAGCTAAGGAGAATTGAGCTGGGACCATCATGGGGACAAAACTAAGGGCCTGAAGATGGCGTGATACCCAGGACCAACCTGGGGTTGACTCCATTCAGTCTTTGCTATTATTTTTCCTCTCTTCTTTTCCAGATGCAGCTTCACTGGAGGTGTGGATGGCTCATGGACTATGGGGAAGGAGACAGAGCAGCCTGGTAAATACCTAGACGTGGAGATCTGGGCCACCAGTGGGGTCCTCTAAGCAGCAGGGAGCACGACCAGGCTTCTAAAAACTACAGAAATGAAAACAGGCGTAAACTGGAAAACAGTCCTGTCTCTCTGATGGAAAGGTTGCAAATCTCAGAGGCTGCAATGACGTTTTATGCCAATGTCCTAATGAAGCACAAGAAAAGACACATTTCTGACTATGGCTGTAAAAAGAGACATTTGCATAATGTTTGTCTGCAGATTGGGGTGTTACGCTGTGATGGCTTTAGAGGAAGGACAGGCTGTCCTCTTGAAAATGTCACTGAAAAATGTGCTTCCCTCAGAGACTAAGGGACAGCATTTGTATTCTTCGTTCGGTGGGAAATAAGCAGCCCAGAGGCTGCTTGGTGAGACATTCGCCAGGTCACCGTGTCTGCTTGGGACAGCAGCGAGGGTGCAGAAGGGTGCCCACCACCTTCCCAAGCACGTCCCAGTCTGGAAGGAGCTGGGACCACTGTGCCAGTCTGGTCCCAGGAGCAGTGGAAGCAGTCGGGGAGCACAGGGTGACAAGCACAGCTGAAAACGGAGCCATCAGCCCCAGGAAGATAACACCGGGGACAAGTAGCCGCGATGACTTGCATAATGAAACGTATATTTCTGAACAAGCCTGGGTGTAGGGCAGGAAAGTTATTTGTCAGCCAGCTATCGGTAGGCAGGGAGGTAGGCTTGAGATGTCAGGAAAAGGCTAGGGCAGCTGAAAAGGTTGCACAGGTCACCAAGGTGGATGACCATCCATATGACGACAACGTCGGTTTTGTGGGAAATGATCTTCTGATCGAATTTTACTTAACAAAACTGGATAGAAGCGGACAGCATTTATGTGCTTGGTTGAGGAGTGTAACAGAAAGAGACCTAATTATTTATTGCAACCTGAGGCTTAAAAAACAGTCAGAAAGTCGGTATTTGAAATGCCGCTTTCACTGGCCTGGCTGCTCCGACAGAGCATGGAAAAAGCCATGGCGATACCACCAAACCCATCCTTCCCCATGCTCGGGAAAGGGGACGTGTCCATCCCTGAGCTCAATGAAACTGGAGCCGAACCCAGCTCCCACTCTTACCTGCTAAACCTGCAGCAGGGCTCATATGTACAAAACTTGAGCTTCCTCACAGATTCTAGCAACAGAAATATAGGAGCTGATAGCGAACACCGAAATGGAATTTTTAAAAAATTTTTTTAAAGACTTCTATACTTGGAAGTCTCCTGTTGGACCTCAAAGTGGACCTGCTACTCTCTGCTCTTTAGATGATTTATTAATTACAGGCAGAGTTACAGCAGCAGTTCCCTCAGTGCTGGTGATTTGTGTGAGACTGGAAAAAACTTCGCCCTTTGCAGGAATAAACCCCATGTGCATAGCCAAAAAAGGGAATGTAGTCCTTAAAAGACTACACACAGACAGATACACACACAAACACACACAAATATCTATTCATATATACATACAGCTTTCGGTGACGTCTCATGCTTCAGGACTGAATCTATTTTTATGCTTTCTTAAATGACCATGGAAGAGCATTTCAAATGAATCTCAAAGAATAACATCCTTTTGTTCACAGGCAGAGATACACACAGAATGGACTTGGCTGAAAAATAAAATAAGACTTTGAAAGGAGGAGAAAGAAGAAAGTTACCTGAATAACTGCAGACTTAGAGCTTCTCATCCTGTTGTCACGGCATGAGATATTTCTCAAGTTTGTAGAAAGAGCTCTGGATTCCCATCTTAGGAAGGACGCAAAGAACAATATAAAATCTCCTTCAAATTCTGAACGAAAAGAGGCATTTGATACTGTTTTGGAAGTAGTTAAATGCTGTAAACGCTTGTAGAGATACTTTAATTACAGAGTACCTGCTCCTGGCCGCATGGAAGCTCAGCCATGGAAGATATTTTAGTGCATTCAGGGAGGCAGGGAGAGCAGATACACCAAAAACCAAACCAGTTGGGGGACTCTTATGCTCTTTCTTAAACTTAAAGAGAGTGCCAGACTTGGAGGAAAAAGCCGATATTGTTTCTTACTGACCGAATCAGAGGGTAGATCTCAGCTTTATTTCCCCAGAAGCAGAGCAGGCACACCGTGGTGTGAACACAGCGGCAGGCATTGTGTTCAGGACAAATATTTCAGATGCTCATGGTGTGACATGAACATCAAACAGGCTGATGGAAGCAAAAGGTCAGGTTAGAGAATTTTTTTGTGGTTGTCCTGAATAATTAATCACCAGTGTGGCCTGTACCCCATGAAACGCCTTGACTGCGACGTGTTGGGTGCGGGCTGGGCGCTGAGCTGCGCAGACAGCGGGTTGGGAAACGCTGGGGCTGATACAGCCTCAGGGTGCCTCTGCACATCGCTGTGCTCAGTCATCCGCCTTCCTCTGAAGAAATCGCTCCAGATAATGCATCTTTATTTGTTTTGGAGGAATTAAATTTAAATTCCCAAAGAAATTCAATGAAACTACATAATAGACAGCACAAAGTCCACGAGCCCAAGCTCCGCATGCCTTCAGACCAGAACAAAACCCATCTTTTCAAAACTCAGGTATTACAAACCAGGAGAAAGTTTTTGTGAGAAAGACGCCTGGACTAGAACCAGGTCTTGAAACAACCAGGAGGCAGCCTGACCTGTTGTTCCTAAATAAGGATTTAGAAAATACAGTTTCTGACCAAGAAAGCTGCGAGACCCAGAACATTCGTATGTGAGATCCAAAGTTAGGATCTTAAATTCCTTTTCAAGAACATCAGCAGGAGGAGGACCAAATAAAAACTGTCACTGTTATTTTTCTTGTTGTCATTATACGGTTACAAGTGAAAGCAGAATGGGCCTTTTTGCATCAAAGGATATAATACAATCTGTAGGTGTTATAGGAAGAAAGAGAAAGGAATAAGCAGAAGGGGAGGCGGGGAAGATGAGTGGAAAGTTACGTAAAACTGCAAACTCAAAGCCATTTGGGGCAATATGGTTATTAGGAAACTGAAAAATCATGAAGGCTGGGTTTGAATCGCTGTGCTTGGTGGCATCCATGTGGTCCACTTGGTAACATGGAGAGAGCCTGCCCGTGGAGCTGTCCCGGAGCGGGCATCCCCACAGAGCCTGGCCAGGCACCGTGAGCGAGTTGGGTTGAATTTCTGACTTCCAGCAGGGTATGACGGAGAGGATGGGAGTCCCTGTCAGGTGCCTTCAGCCTGTCCGAGCTCCAGGAGCTTCAGAACGCTGGATCTAGCATAGGGTTTCCATTGCAGCCAAGGGGAAAGGTGAAGGCTCCCTCCTCTCCAGGGGAAAACCTCTTGAACCCAGAGGTGCTAACGCAATGCGCGCTGCCAGCTGCAAGGTGGGACAAATCCTGCTGCCCCTGCGGTGCTCCTCAGCAGGGATGTCTGCTCCAGTGACACCGGGCAAAGGGGTGAGTGTTGTCAGAGCCCCCACAGCAAACGATGCACCTTGTCCGTCAGGCAGGACAGGGTCGTGGCTGCTCACCTACGCAGCCGGTGTTCGTCATTAGGGCAGCAGCAGAGATAAAAGCCAAAGTAAAACCACAAAAGTGCAGAGCGTGGCTGAGCCGCGGGGCAGAAGGGAAAAGCACCGCGCAAGAAATTGATTCCATTAAAAAGTAATCTCAAATTTAATAAAAGTTATGATTTGATTATAGCCGTAGAACCGGAGGGCAGGCAAGGGAATGCGGAGAGGGAGATGGGGGGAGGCACCGGGGAGGGGGAGAGCAGCTCTCGGGTCTGGATGAGCCTCCAGCCCGGCTCTCACAGCCCACCTGGGTGCTGCCTGGCCTTTCCCCAAGCATCTCCGTTCCTGCCTCCATCCCCCTCCGACCGGCAGCACAGCTCCCTGCGCTGAGCTTCTCTGTCCCCACTGCGGGACTCGGGCACGGGAGGGTGATGCAGCTGGGCAGGACGGAGAGCATCATGGGGGAGCGCATCCAAATAAAGTCAGCGTTTATGGCATCAATGCCTCAGCGTGCTTGGATGAATGCAGAGAAGCCTTTATCCACCCCAGAAGATGCTCCTGCTTTTCTGAAGCCTGCTGGCACGGCTTCTCTGTGCAAACCCACCTGCTCCACTCTGACCTGGCTTCTCCAGCAAGGCGGCAGCAGCCCCTGCCTTCCCCCACGGATGAGTCCTACCTTCCCCCTGTGTGTTGGGACTGCCGTAGGGGCAGGCTGACTCGGTGGCTTGGAGCAGGACAGGTACCACAGGTATCTGCCCACACCAGGACCAGCAAATGCTGAGTTGAACCAGGTGGCTGCTGGTAGAGCCCAAATGCCAGGGAGGAGCTGGTGAGGCTGATAACCTTGAGTGCCCTCAGCTCTGACGCATCTGCAGCCTTTGAAAGCTGTCCTTGCCCCTAAGAACTGCTTGGTCTAGGAGCATCCCTTTCCTCTGCCTCCAGCGGAGAGACAATCCCGGGTCACAGTGTGTCCTCTCCTGGTAAGCTGAAGCCACCCCTGGGGGCACGGTTGGGAGAGATGTGTCAGGGTAACACCAGCAAAAGGCTGATGTGGGGTACGGGGATGGGTGGGTACCAGCCTGATGTGGATCCAGACCCCACATTGCCACGGGGGACACAAGTGGTTCCCCTTGTTTTTGCTGGGAAGGAATGGGCACGGCCTGGGGAGGAGAGGGGGACCAGGGTGGGGAGATGCTGTATTGCTTTCTCATGACAACGTGAGCGCTGAGCAAAACTGGTGGTGAAGGAAAACATAGAGGAACTTGCTTGTTCCCAGAGAGGTTTTTCTTGCACGTTCAATTAGATACTGAAGACCCAGGATTCTGCTGTGCAAAATAAATAAATAAATACAAATTGGTTTGGGTGTTAGTGTAACGCAAAAACCCAACCCCTGTCCTGTCAGAAAGAAATAATAACTTGGTCTGTGAGTCAACGTCTACTCTGAAATCACTGGCTGCCCCCCCTCCAATTTCTCTGTTTATATTGATAAGGTTGGCAGCTGGATGGCTGCCAGTGTCTTGACAGTAAATGTATATGAATGATATATGTACATACATAATATTGTTATTACATGTTATCAGTAAAGATGTTTCTTTAAGTGTAGGTGACAGGCAGTGGCTGTTAGCGCAGACATATATGCATGCACATATATAAAGAAGGGAAGAGAGAATAATTAATATAACACCAATTATCTGGGGTTTACCTTTTAAGCTGAGCTATTATATTATTTGAAAATACATGGTTAGAGAAGCAAAGAACAAAAGAAGGAAATAAAAATGTGTTAGGACTAAAAGAAATCTGATATTAGGAATTAAAAGGAACCTATTGCTGGTATAAGGCCCACTACTGAGTGGGCATGATAAAATTGATGGTAGTGTTACTGAAAAGTCAAATATGTTCCAAAAATATTTCTGGTTGGTAATTAAAAAAAAAACAAGACAGCATACTGCAAGTTTACAGAGCTAATGAGATATTTTTCATTCTAAACTGTAACTATGGTGGTTATTAAATTGTGTTATTGAGTCAAATGCATTTAAATTAGAGATGCTGTGCAATGGGCTTCCAAGTGTTTTGGAGAAACTCCTGGGGAACTTGTGGCTTAATAATATGTACTGTAATAATATGAAATACTGAGAGAGCTTCAGAGGATGGGGAGAAGGGAACACTGGGCCAAAACAAAGAACAGAACCAGATTGCTAAAGCTATTTTGCTGAACACTGATCCTACATAAAATAGCAGGATAGCTGGTAAAAGATATAGCTAATAATTAATTGAGAATATAATTTTATTATAATAGTATATTATGGCCACTCAGCAGGCTTTTCTGAGTGTTCCTGTAAAAGATTGTAAATCAGTACGGATAACTACTGGAGTGATGTTCTTGGGTACCTCTCTCAATCGTGCGCGGTGTTGCGTAGCTGGTGAAACAGGAGGATGGAGGACTGCATGGGGCCACTGTGAGCTCAGGCAACTCTGAAATAGAAATTAAATCCAGGGGTTGAGAGGAACATCCTGGAGCTTCAAAAGCCACAGATAATCCTCCAACATACTTTAAGGTACTTATCTCCATGTCTAAAATACCAAATACTACAAAAAGCAACGTGTCAGAGGTAGAAAGCAGGAGAGACTGTGAACGTTGTCAGTGTCATGGGCTACTGCAGCAACAGGGTATTTGCCCAATAAAAATGGCCTGGTGGCCTTTGATAGTGTAGTGCCATCTTATAGAAGAAAGTGAAAAATGTAAAGGCATCCCTATAATCCTTGACTTAAGGAAAACCTCCTTCTTGATCCCAGACCTGGTGATCAGGTTAATCCTGGCCATGGGAGCAAGATGTGTCTTCCCATGCCAAATCCACTTTTACCGGTGGCTGCTTGCTGATGCTACAGAAGGGTAAACAAACCCAAAACCCAAGTTACACATCAAGTGGTAGAAATAGTGATTCTTCCTGATCCCCAAGACCACAGGATTATATGCCTGAGCATGGCATACTAAATAAATCTCCTTGCATGCCTTGTTTAAATACACCAAGAAACGGCACATCCAACCCCTCGTATCACAAGTGGCACTTTCTCACCATCTCCTGTCTGGAGAAGGAGGAGGGCTGGCGTAGGCTTGTAGAGAGTTGTCTGGGGTGAGGTGGCATGGGTTTGGGTGCTTCCCATCCTGCAGAAGTGCTGGGCAGATGGGAGCAACCACTGAAGGGGAGCCTGGGGCAGCTCACGCTGGTGGGAGCCGTGCTGATGTCCGACAGCCCCAACCTGCAGTCACGGTGTCCTTGGAGGGAGACAGGATGACTCAGCCGGTGTCATGGTTGGTTTTACCAAGAAACCAGAGAGAGGGACTCGAAAAGCTTATTGCTGTGTTTTGGGAGAGGAGCAGCCGGTTGCTGCCTGTTCACCATCCCATTTCCTTTTCCTTCTTCACCTTCAGCACAGTGCCGCTCTGCAAAGCTGTCTGACTCGCCGCCTGTGAGTGGGAAAGTGAAGCTCGCTGTGAACCCGGGCAGTTCAATTTTCAGATTTTCATCAGGACTCGGTTTGTCAGGAAGGCTAGAAGTCAAAGCTGGCCATAGGGTGCAAACCGGGGGTGATGGCTGATGGGTGCATGCCCTTCTCCCAAGTCCTCCGAATGCTGAGCCAGCACTGCTGCAGGCTGCAGGAGGCATCAGGAATGATGTTCAAGCAGCACAGCTCCTTTTTAAGTTGTGGGATTGTGGGGTTTTGGCATCATGTCAACTATTCTTGAGACAGTTCCCAACTATACTCCTTTTCTTTGTGGTTTGTTTTTTCAAATTTGTTGTTTTTCTCAGATAGTTGGTGCGCAAGTGTTCTCAGTTATGTGAAATGGGTTCTTACAAGGCTTTTAAGTAAATACTTGTCTGGATGGATTTGCACTTTATTCTTCTGCTTGTAGCTGAGTCACTGAAACTGTAAACTGTGGTCACAAAAAAAAAGGTTTGCTTCTGTGATTTTGTTTTTATCTTTGAAGAAGATAAAGAAGACGTCTGGTCTAGAGTTGAACGTGAAGAAGACGTCTGGTGTAGAGTTGAACATGGCACTCTTTACATTAAGTGACAGCCCATAGTAACGATGAATCCTGCTGTTACTTGAGCCCTGGCAGCATGAGAGTGCTCAGAGATGAGCAGGACAGCAAGGTCTCAGCTCACGAATGTGGCTAGTCCAGCAACTCCGCTCCGCGTTCCTACTGCTCAAAAAGAGGTTTGGTTACGTCTAAGCAAGACCCAAGATTATCCTCAGAAAATCAAAGGGCTTTTTCTAGGGAAGAAGCAGTTCATCCCCAGCAGGATAGCTCTGCCTTAGTGTCTCCAGAGAGGCACAGGAATCTCTGGTTTCACCCCCAAGCGCTGCACCTGATGATAAGCAGTCCCATGTTTTGCTAATACTCGGTCAGCTGAGGCTCCTGCCAGAGACACTCACGATTACTAGGGAGAATTTTCATGAACCTGCACGAAAATGCACGTCACCCGTATCTCAGCGGCCTTTGTGCAAAGATGAAGCTACCCTGGTCCTCAGT
This sequence comes from Fulmarus glacialis, assembly GCF_000690835.1. Lineage (NCBI taxonomy): Eukaryota > Metazoa > Chordata > Aves > Procellariiformes > Procellariidae > Fulmarus > Fulmarus glacialis. The sequence goes on from NW_009207553.1 coordinate 12,597, forward strand.
GCAGGCAGTTTACTCCCCACAACCTTGCACCCATGTGCTAATGCAATGTTTTGTCTGTGCAGGGTAGCAACTCTGAGCCCAGGAGACAGCTTTTTATTCAAAAACTGATCTGTCTTTGGGCTGTGCTGCAGGGCCCTTGTTGGGGGTGTTGAGTTTTTCTTCCTGTTTTGCAGTACCTTTCAAGTCCTAGGGAAATGCAATGTTTTATCAGGCACTGATTTTGCTACTGAGGCAAGATCCTTGCTGTCACTCACGTGTCATGCTGTCACAACGCTTCTTTGGACCTGACTTTTTTTATTCATTATTGATCATGGGAAATTGTTTCTAGAAGCGGGATGTAGATTATTTATTAGCAAGTCTTCCAGTGGAATGTGATTTGTGCTGAAGTCCTTTTCCCTGAATTGTGCTTTGGCAAATATGATAAAACTCTGGAAGTAGGACAGCTTTGATGCTGAAGAGTCGCTCTTAACACCCCAAACACGCTGCTGTAAATGGGGCTGTACCTTCCCTCTGTGCTTCATTTCTGCTGGTGCCAGAGGCTCCCCACCTCTTCCTTTTAAAATCTAAGCTGTCTGCCTCTGCCACTGGTGGCAATAGGTAGGGCCTGAAGCGTATTAGACCCGCTCATATCATATCACATCAATATTATTATCCTTGATAAACTCATAGGAAGTATTTTAGGCAGAATAAACTTTTTAATGGAAGGAAGTGAGCAAATGAAATTACATATGTATAGTAAAGGCTATTTGCTAGCCAATAAAGATATTTTTTTAAGTACAGGGTCTGGTATTTTATTCTGTTTGTCAGAACTATCCCTGATTTTAGGATTCAAAATATTTTTGTATGTCAGCGTGTTCATCTTCCCCACGAAGTGAGGGTCAGTGGGTTGAGGGGAAAAACGGGATTTGAGTACTCCCAGTCAAATAATATTCACTGACATCCACTGCTCTGAGAGCATCCACAAGAGCCTCTTCCAGCTGCAGACATATTACGAAGTCCAAACATAATCTGTGTAGAAGGGGGAAACCTCCTAAAACTGGTGTTATAATCTGTAACACCAGAAAAGCTTTCTTAGTCTAGCCTTGATCAAATATTTTTTTTTTCCATAGGGGAATGCCATCTCTTTCATTTCCTCCACTCTCCCTCTCTTATGATTTACTTTTTTTACCCATAAAAGTCTGAAATGTCTTCTTGCACTTCTGCTACTATTGTACCCAGGATTTTAGTGGGAACATTTGAAAAATAAATACTAGCCAAAGAGCACATTCATTTTTATTATAGCTATTCTCTCTGCATATGCAATGGTGAATTAACTCTATTTCTGCAAGTCTCTTGTTTTTTATGTATCAGTGGAGAGAAGCTAAGGCCATAAAGCTTGTTTGGTCCTGTAGACATTTGTGTTCTTAAATATGTAAAGATACCCCAGTGGAGCCCATACTGTTCCTATCTTTTTTGTGTGATTCTATTTTAGTGCATGCATTGCTAGTGATTTCCATTTTGTTTAATTCTCTTTAAAAGCTGAAAATCTCTCCAAATCTGTTTCTCTTCCTATTTCTGAGACTGCCTGTTATTGTTGCAGAGTTATAGCATGACACTGCCTGAATATAGGCAATTTTCTACTGCAAACATGTTATCATTATTCCGTCAATACATTTATTGCTTCAGAACCTCTGGGGCAGTAGTTGCTTTGCTCTAGCGAGCACTAGAGATAGCAGACACTTGCTAGTCTTCAAGCTTTGAAGTAGATGCCCTGGTCCATATTACACTGGGGCATTTTGGCAAAACCTGTATCTACCTAAGAAACATTTTCCCTTCCTTGGGCTTTTTGACCTGATCCTAGTGTATCCCTAGGTGTATGCTGGTGGGATGCTTGTGGATGTACAGACTTGAGCTCAGTGCCTTGTTTATTGAGTTACTTTTATGGTAGCTTATATCCTTCTGTCTTAATCTCATTTTATGTCTTTTTTCCTCTCCCAGTCTTTATGGTAGTAACTGTCTCTGATATTTAAATGCCCACATACATGATCAGTAGATCTTAAGAGTAACATTTTTATCTCATCCATTTAGTAAATGCTGGGTATGGCTTGCTTTACAAGTAAATCTGGATGATGTGATGTTCACATTGCATGGTCTTTTCTTCAGTGGTCACAATAGTAATAAATAGAGGTTTATTGCTATTGTCAGAGACATATGTTTTAAGGCCAGCAGGGCCTTTATGATTATTTGGTTGGAGATTATGGATTGCTCAGAGCAGAATTCAAAGCACTGAGTCAAACTTAATAACGTGGAGGGGAGTATGCGTGATCCGAATACATCACTTGGGAAGACACAGCCCTTATGTAGGTGTCACTTGAGCGTGGCGTGCAAGCACGCGCTTGGCTTTCGTTGCGTGAGCAGTCATTTCCCTTCTCAAAGTCCACAGTGCTTTCCTAAACCAGGTCTCCCAGACTGGAGGTGATGATCCTCCACATGCTCGGAGTTCTCTTTGCACCGTGAAAAAGTAGCACATTATTTACAGTTTGCATTCTTGCAGCAGCTAGACCTTGGAATGACAGTGTCTGTCAGCAAGCTGGCTAAAGTCTCTTAATAAGTATTACATGAATCACTGCATCCTTATGGTCCTGAAGACTGTCTATTTTCTGAAGGAACCGCTGTTCCTAGAGATGCCATCTCAAAGTGACACGTCTGCCCCAGAAAGGCACATTCCTCAAGGGGTCTTTAGAGCCACTCTGCTGCACTTAAGCCCCGCCGTGGCTTATTATGATGCTCTGCAAAGAGTTGTTTCACAACTATGATTTTCCAATTACTTAAATCACCTGGAACTGAGAACTAAACCAGTTCCCTGTTATTTCTTTTTTCTATTTGTTTTGAGTGGAGCTTTTAGTCCCATTTTGCTTCCTCCAGAGAGCACTTGTCTAATGTCTAGTCTCGCCATCTGGGTGGAGATGTGCAGTCCCACCCACTCTTCCATTGCAGGTGGGCTTCAATTCAAATTTAGGACATCTAACTGCAGGTATCTATGAGAGCTAGGTGCCTGAACTGCTGTTAAAATGACCACAGTAGGATTCACAGGGCACACACATCAGGAAGCTAAATTTCCGTGCCTTAATCTCCAGGTCAAACACGCCTTTCCTCTGTGGGCTGTATTTCTCCTGCT
>NW_009207553.1:15784-24422 GCF_000690835.1 Fulmarus glacialis
AGGGATGCTTTCCCTGGCACCTGTCAGACCAACTCCTTTGGGAGGTCACAGCCGGAGGATTAGTAGAGTGACCCAAAGGCACTGCTATATAGACAGCCACGGCACTGGCCACCCCAAGCTGCCTGGCCAGAAGCTGATGTTACCGACCCTGAGTTTCTCGGAGCTTTGAGGTGGATCTGCCCAGACCTCCACCTTATTGCTAGGGCCCAAAGAAGACCCAACCTAAACATTAGACAGAAAATACACTGAAAGTGGTTAAAAGTAAGCTGATCAGACAGAACATTTAAAAGGCTCATCAACAGCTCTTCCTCTGCTCAGGACGTCTTTGCAGGCAGATCCTTGCTTCCAGACTTGGTTTAGGCAAGTGATTCACTGATTTCAGGGTTGTGGCAAACTCTGCACAGCCACTTCTCATCCCAGGAGATCTTCCCTTTCCGCTTTTTCCTAGGCCTGGCTCTTTGATCCCTGTCCCACACCGTGGGCTCTCTGACACTGCCTGGGTTGCAGGTTCCCAGGTCCCCCAGCCCAACCTTGATACCACCCATCCTGTCCTTTCCAGCCTGGAGCACGCTCAGCAGCAATTTACCCCCGCTCCATGGTATCCCACCTGATCCAAACTTCTTTCAGGAAGGGGAGACAGCGGTGAATGTGTCTTCCCCACCCAAGATGCTTCATACAGGTCCTGGTGATAGCAGAGGGTAGGTGGGTGCGGTAAATTCCCATGACAACTATAAACTGTCTTTAGCAGATAGGGGGACAAGACTGGATAAGGATTTAATACATAGCAGTTCAGAGCTTTTTGAGAAAGGGAGTCTAATTATCTGAGGAATTTCATAATTACCAGCCCTTTTATAGTATACAGTCATAAAAGGCAGCTGGAACTTGGAATTACGTATCCGGAGCAGTTCACCATATTGTTGCTTCTGTGAGAACAATATGTTATAAACCACATACCAGTTAAGTTGTTTTAATTAACCAATTATCTATTCAAAGTTTCTTGTAGCTCTCTTTATCTCTGTTCTTTAGCTACAGTACAATATGTAAATTAGAGTAAGTGAAAGCACTTTATTAGACAAAATAGAATTAAAAGAAAAAAGAAAATATAAAGTTACAGTGAACAAAACACAGGCCACCTGATCATGCTTGCAACATGTGAAATGATAACTTTAACTCTAGCTGTTAAAACAGATGAAGCGCAATGAATTAAATCAGTTAATCCAAGTCATCCCGCAGTTGCATCACCAGAGTAAGCTGTATCTGCAATCTGCTGGTGGGGCTGATGACTTCTGGAAGAGTGCAGAGCCCTCACCAGCACCATATGGGCTTAATGTTGTCTGCAGGAGACCATCTGTGCCTGCACGCCCCGTCCCACATCAGAGTTGCGCTGCAAGTGGGGCCAGGACCGATGGGGCTCTGGGCTGTGCAGCCAGCTTGTATCAAAGTGCCCTTAAAGCCATGGTTTCTCCCCAGTGGGACCTAATCTGCAAGTCTTGCTAAACACACATAAAATAACGCTGCCTACAAGACCCAGCAGCTGCTGTGCGTCTCAAAACCACAGCTGGAGAATCCCTCCATCTCTTCCCTCCACACTTCCTGAAATAACCCTGTTATCAGAGCACTCATTTGGGGCACAAGGCAAATCCCATCCTTGCCTGAGGGCACAAACACATCCTCTACCTCCAGGCAGTTTGTTATTCCCTGGATGAGCTATTTAGCAGCAGGCTTGCAAGAAGTGCTTAATGAAGCGCCTAAAATCAGGGTGGGCAGACAGGACTGAATAGGGTTGCCTCTCTCCAGGGCTTTCCTCCTGGCTGGGGGTCCTTGTGGGATAACCCGTCAGGGGCCAGAACCTCTTGGCCATGTCGTGGCGGGTCAGCGTTTTCACACCATAACTGTCGCGTGAAAACAAGCAGCTTTCTGTGAAAGCAGGTTTTTGCCACTGAGAACAACGTGTGCTGAGCAGGCAACAACAATTAACAGATAAAACCAGGCAAACTGAGGATGTGATTGCTGCCAGGCTTCATGTTCGCAGGTTGTTCTTCGCATCGGCATTGCTCCCGCACAGCAGCAGCTCCTCTCCTTGCGAATCAAGGAGAGCATTAAAAACTGAAGTTCCTTGCAAGGCTTTAACTAAGGTATGTGCTTTTAGAGAAGTATTTGGACACAAAGAGTCGTCTTCTCACTTGGGTAAACAAGACACAACTATCAGGCTCGGTTTGGGGCTTATCAATTGGAACCAGCATGAAAGTGAGTTCTCCAGCTCCGGCTTGCAGTTGCAATGACTGGTTTCTCAAGATAAACTAAGAGTGCATTCAAGTACTTTTCTCTCAAACTGATATGAAAGTCACATTGCTGTCACTCCACATCTTACGAGCTAGTTCCCTAAATAGGATTTCAGAGAAACAAAGTTAATGGGCTGCTCGTCTTGGATGCGATTTGAGGCATTACCGGGTGGATTGATGGCCGCTACCCCTCGCTGCTCCCCCCTCCCTCAGCTTTCACCGGGACGGTTTGTGCTCCAGGGAGAGGAGTATTGAACAAAGCACACGTGCTTTATCCAGTCTCTTATGGACAATGCCTGTCGTGTTCTTCTTCTCGGCAAAGCTGGCACTTGCTAATCAGAAAGTGATGAGATGTATGAGTAAAAATTAGGAGATGCCCACCTGGAGCATGTCTTCTCTTGGCACTTCCCAGAAAGGGAACCAAGCATATTCTGTATTTCGGCTGAGAATATAAAAGGAGATGTGTCCTATCAGTTTGGGTAAGACAGCTCCAGCTATCTCTGGCCTCTGATTAATTGTACAGCTACAAGTTATTCTGGGATGTCTGTTAACTGAGGCACCGACCAATAATGATTTGTGCAAGGTGCAGACTCGATGACCTGTGTACTGGGAGGCCACCCCGAGCCATCCTCAGACATCCTTCTCTAGCATGTTCAGACATCGGCACCGGCCAGAGATCTCCATTTCAAAGCCGTAACAAGGTCCCCGATGATTCCCTCCCTGCTCGCGGGGATGTCGCTGATGGCGGGGAGCCGGGAGCCACGTCTGCCCCGTTGCCCCTTCACCCTGTTAGACCCAAAATGTCATTACGGGTAAAATGGGAACACCTCTTCTGTGGAGATTTATTGTTAGTCTAATTACAGTCTTAACAGTCTAATCAAAATATAACAAACAGTTATTATTCCAGTTACAATAATACTAACGCTTCAAATTAATATGAAAAAGCACCATTAATAACACAGTCATAAAAACCCTGCTGGCATCTGCCTCAGGTTATGCTCACCATTCTGCTGTTCCTAAGCCTGGTGGCACCGGTCCTCCTGGAGCAGAAAACGGGTCTGGGTGTCAAATGGGTCGATGGCATCTCAAGCCCTTCACCAGGATGAGCTCAGGGCGGCTGCAAGGGCCCCTTCCCCAGGGTGCTTGGTGGTACCTTTACACCTGCTCTTAATGCAGCCTGCTTTCTTGTCACTGCTAAAGTTTGCAAGTTGCACAAAAGCCCCCCCAGCCTCAATTGATGTACAGGGTTGTTTGTTATGCAGTTACCACTGAGGTTTGCTGCATCCTCGTGTAGCATTTGCAGAGCTAAGCTGAAACAAGTTAGGCAATAGCCACTGATCAGTGGTGGTTGCAGCCAAAACGTGCTAAAACCAGCTCCCGGGCCAAGGCGAGCCCAGCAAGTCCCATCGCCTTGCTCTTCAAGCGCAAAGCCAGCAGATGTTCCCGGGCCCTGCATAGTGAAAATCACGTTGCAAAAGACTGCATTTGGCCATTTCAGTAGCAACAGTATTAGCGATAGTTAATGGAAAACTCGATGCAGTAAACAAGCCCTTTTACTTCTTCATGAATATCCAATGCTGCTTTGGATATTGTTCCTTATGTTAATGATGTTATATTATAATATTAATTTTAGTTCAGTTTCACATTATATTGCTTATATTTAATAGGTTATATATATTAGAGAAATTAATATAAATATTTTATCTTCCTGCACTTTTATGAGTTATCAAATATTAGAGCCAGGTAGCTTTTAAAAGGTATTTTTTTCTACCAAAATGCTGTTTTATCAAAAATGAAGCTTTAAACTGGAGTAGGGCTCTTTAGATGTTATAAGGATTTAATCAAGGAAAGCCATGATGATGGCTTTTGGTTTCAAAATAACTTTTTTTACAATAACATTTTATTTATGGAAAACTGTAACACAAAGAATTTTAATACTGAAATTATACCAGGATGATTTCTTGCAGATGGTTTAATCCAGTCCCTGTTCTAGCTTTTAGAGCTGGTACGTACCGAGATTTTAAAGGTGTAAGGACACTATGGGAACTGGCTTTTGTCTGAAGTTCTGCCTTTGGGCCTTGAGTTTCCAGCATTAGTAGATGCCCCTTGGGGACCAAGCTTAACTGATACGAGATAATTGTGAAATCTGAAAGGGCTCCCTTACGTCTCTGCTCTTCCACTCCTGCTTTAAATGGCTGCAAGGGAGTTTAGCTATGGCTCTGCACTGCACAGAAATTTTCATTGACTCCCTGATTTTAGTGCTAGAAAGGCCCATTAAATTACATAGTCTGATGTTCTTCAGACTAAGGGTTGCTACCTGCTTGGGATTACAAAAACTTTCAAAAAGACTGAGAAGTGTTACAGAAAGCAGTGTTAGCAGCTATTTCAAAGCAGAGGGGTGAGAGCTTGTTTTAATAATATATTGCAAGTGTTCACACTACCCAAGCATCTGCTAACTGCCCTCAATTTTAGGTAAAAAATAATGGACTTCTTCCAGGGAGAAGTGCATGTTTATAACCGCAGGCAATAATTAGAGGCTGGTGATTCAAGGTACTGCAAAAGGAATAGGGAAAAAAAAAAAAAAACTGTGGGGAAAAAGAGCTGAAAACTACTCAAGTACTTGTTCTAGGATAAATTTAACCTTCCTGAAATTTATCCAGGCTGAGCTTTTCCCACCTCTGGAAAGACACCGTAGGGCTGTCTTAAGCCAGTATCTGCTCTCCATGACTCACCTCGCCCTGGTGCCACCACATGCTCCTGCACCCGGGAAGCACCTGCAGGATGAGCAAGCCTGTTGGGCAGCTGCTCACCTTGCGATGACATTGCCCTGGTCTCCTTGGCAGCTGAAAGAGGTGGGTGCACCCAGGGGTCCCCACCCCACCCCTCTCTGCCCCCTGCTTTAGAAAGGGCTGGGTCACGTCCCCAGCGCCTTTGGCTTCATCTCCATGAAGTGTAACAGGAGCACAGGAGACTCCTCTGATGGAGACCCCAACATCTTGTTGGGTGAATCCCTATCTCCATGTTTTCTTACATGCAGCACTCAATCCCCAGGTATAAGATTGACACAGACCGCTCTCGGGCGGTTCCTGTGTGCCAGACACTTTAATCCTCCCCTTGCGTACTACAAGAACGTGTTCACAAGTTTCATACAAACTTTTAATAGCTGATACAAACAGGCTGGAAGCAAGGTTTCCAACAAGCAGCAGGGCTTGACCAGCCCTATTAAATAGTGATTTTATCCTTGTTCACACAGGTCTTGGATGAGGGAATGGAGAGTAAGTAGCATAAAACAGATTTTTTTTTTTCTTTTTACAGGCGCTTTAGATTAAATAAGTTTGTGGTAGCTGGTAGGACAAATTAGACAGGAGCTGCTGAGAGATAGCAGGGAGGATTAGTGGGCACTTCTAGCAGTAATGCAGAGCAGGTCTGAGGCGAGAATTGTTACCCAATGAGTTGGGGACACTTCGGCTCACAGGGAGCAGAGCTGACGCTAGGGTTGGGGAAGGACTAGTCTAAAGATGATCTCTTTTCTACACAAGCAGTGGTGGTCACCATCTCTTTTGCACCCACCACTCCACTCTGCAACTGGAAATTCCCTTTTTCTTTACTTTTTTCCGGGGATGTGGAGCAATCTGGCAAAATCTTGCTTGGTAAATTTGTGAAGAAATCCAGGAGAGAACGTTAATTCTGTATTTCTCTTCTTCATCAGATCACTGCCCTTTAAGTATGCTCATAAACTCATTTTGCTCTTGCATTTCTTTGCAATATCTACAGAGAAAGGTACTTACGCAAAACTATTTCTTTTTCCTGTGCACTTCTCCATTGCACTGTTATCATTTGCACATTAAAAAAGTGTTTGTCCCCCATTTCTCTTTGTATTTCACCTTCACACTTGGAAGGAATTTCTTCAGTCCTCTCTTCACTCAAGAATATTTTTGTCTGGGGAACACCGTTTTCACTAATCCTGCAGATGTGCACACCCTTTGCAGTATCTATCACTTTTCTTTTGCTGCCCTTCCTTGACCTGGCTAGTTAGACCAGACAAGTCACTGTAGGTTGTCTATTAACTACTCACATTTTGGGCTGATTAAATGCAACTATAAACAGCTGTCTCCCTGCCACACAGTTTTTCTCAAGGAAAGTGTGCCTTTCCCAGTCTTTTTGCTTAGACTGTGACATCTGTGACAACATAGAGCCATTTTCTAAGGAACATGAAGATGTGCTACAGACCCCCTGATGCCTCTAGGCTTGCTCGTGGCCTTGCGCAAAGGGCCCTACTTATCCGGTGTTGTAGCTCTTTTTTTAAAGCACTAAAACACACCAGACAAGATCCAGAGTGTGCTTGTACGGACAGCTAATTTGAGCTTTATAGCACCTAACAGTTGCTTACCGAGTGCTAGCGGGGTGAGGCAGTGTGCTGAAGTTGGGTGATGACGACTAACCCAGAAAGCCATCGTGTCTACCACTGCGCTGACCCTGCTCACCGTTTTGATCAGAACCGCACACAAGGGTTAGACCATACGTTTTATCTTGCCGAGAAGCTGGTCACTCTTTGGCAGATTGATTTCTTTTAGACTTAGTCTGTCCAAACAGCTCAGCACAGGCTCAAACCAATGCAGGAGCTGTAGAGAAGAGGGAGCCAGATCATGCTGGTAGTCAGGTAGGTGACACTATGAACTGTGTCCATCGGTATGTATCAGCTGAAGAGAAGGTGATAGTGGCATTGCTTCTGTACACCTAGCAACTTTCACATAAAGTCATCTTCCAATGGCAAGCCTCGGTTGACCTGCCTTATGATCCCAAGGGATTTTCAGTCCATAATTCCCATAACTCACAATTCTGCAAAGACATGTCCCCATGCTTTTGGTTTGGGAGTCCTCTGCGCAACACAAGTACAGCCCAAGAATAAAAGTAGCACTGTGGTTTTACCAGTGCCCATGAGCACTGTGTTCATGCTGGTGGACCCTCTAACTCTCATCGCTCTGGTCTGCCTGGGACGTGGTCACAGTGGTGACAGGACAACAAGGTCCCCCTGGCAGAGTCTGAGCACAGGTACTCTTGGCTGGGTCAATTTTCAGTGCAGCAGCTTTGCAGTTAACAGCCAGGAAACTTGATTTATCAAGGGCGTTGGGGAGGTGCTAGTTTGTTTGGGCATCCAAGACCGATATGACCAAAGGGTACTGTAGCTCCTTGCTCTGATCCCCCTTTGCCTTCAGCAGAGGATCTGCCCTTTCTGAAGGGGGAGTGGGAGAGCAGAATGTCCAGGTGATAAATAGAGAGCAATGAGGTTTGTAGGTAGCATCCCAGCTCCACGGTCGTGCCTTGATAACAAGCCATTAGTTTTCTACCTCTCTTAGGGTGTTACTTCAGCTGGGGCTGCAGGAGGCCCCCACAAACCTTTCCATATCTGGGTATTAGTGTGGGATTCCCAAAGCTCAAGCGAGTCTCATCTCCTGGGGCATGACGGGCATGACACCATCCTCTTTCTTTCCATGGCACTTATCTCTGCAGGCTGCCCTGATGAGGTAGAGGACAGAAGCTATTTTGGGTGGTGAAAGGCTGGCTTGACACATTCCTGCAGAGAGCCTCCCCCCGCGCCCGCTGAACTTGGGCGAGCTGTCAGAGAGAAGCCTGCTAATTAGCAAAGATCCTCGTGCTGCAGCCGCGAGCGGAAAGGGTGTCTCTCTGCAGCTCTGTACACAGCAATGACAGCTTCGGCTTTGCGATTCTGTCCTGGCTTGTTTCTATTGAAACTTTGCGTAGATGTGGAAAATGCACAATTAGAGGCTGTTATGTGATTGATTTCTGGGCGCAGGGGCCTTTCCTCCTTGCCTGGAAGGTCTGGCAGGTATTATTTAAAGAGCTAATGAATGTTAATGGGCACATTATTTGCAAATCTTGAAGTGGAATATTAGATCAGGGCTCCTGTGTGTCATGGTAATCAGCTTTCCCTCGCTCGCTCTGGCTCGGGGGGGAAACACCCTGCAGTTGCTTTGTTGTATGCTTTTCAGATTAATATCCTTTTTCCAATCCAGCAGCTTTTCTCTGGGTGTTTTAGTAAAGAAGCAGATGGCTCACATGCTGGTATTTGATGCCTGACCAAAGGGATTGTCCTGCTCAAAACCACCCCGCCGGGAGCACGAAGCGAGTTTCCTGCTTTGTCTTCTCCTGAGGGGAGAAAGAATAAAAAGTGCTTGGAAGGAGGCAGGGATGGGCTGGCTTGCCCACACCACGGCAGCGTGCCTGTGATGGAGGCCCAGGGCAAGGATGGGCAGGCAGCATCTCTTCTGCTCAGCGCCTGGCACAGCCCGTGTGAACCCTCCTCTGGACGGGGACTGGCTGCGGGAACCCCGAGG
>NW_009207553.1:24480-58187 GCF_000690835.1 Fulmarus glacialis
CCCAACCTGCCTTCCCTCCAGTGCTTCCCAAGTGTACCTGGTGTCTGCCACCACTGCCCACCTCCCCAGTGCTTCCCCTGCCCCTCCATCCCTTACCCTCGGTGCCCCCCGCTATGCCCACATCCATCCAGAGCCGTCTGCCAGCCGGCGTGGGGGCCAGTCCAGACCTCCGTCCAGGTTGGTGGCCCACCAGCCCACATCCTCCTGGGTAGTGAGCCGCTGTGAAGGCCACAGTACCTGGTGTCTGCCACCACTGCCCACCTCCCCAGTGCTTCCCCTGCCCCTCCATCCCTTACCCTCGGTGCCCCCCGCTATGCCCACATCCATCCAGAGCCGTCTGCCAGCCGGCGTGGGGGCCAGTCCAGACCTCCGTCCAGGTTGGTGGCCCACCAGCCCACATCCTCCTGGGTAGTGAGCCGCTGTGAAGGCCACAGGTAGGGCTTGAGTCTTCCCCACTCTGCTTTCAACGAGAAGACAAACAAAGGTTCATCTTCTGACTGTCACACAACCCCTAGAAATCCGTTGATCTGGGGACCTCGGCCCCTCTCAGCTGTGGCTTTGACTGCCCTGTCAGCTCAAAATCCCTGGCAGACCACTGAACAGCACACATGTCATTTCCTTTAGGAAGCCAAACTAAAAGAATGGAAGAAATCACAGGTGACTTTCCAAATGCCTTTGCTGGAGCCTTTCCTAAGCATCGGACGAAGAAATGAAGCTGCTGCACAGTGAAAAGTACAACTCTGCTCTGCATCAGGAGGTGCCCAGGGGAGGGTGTTGCTCCGTAGCGTCCAAAGCGAGCCCCAAAAGTGGTGAACTGTGATGCTGGACAACCGCTGGGTGACACGAAATTGTGATTTAGGTGTTATACTCGCTGAGCTGCACACGTAGAGGACCCAAGCGAGACGAGCAGCACCAGGGAGCTGTGCTGCAGGAGATGGCTGCTGCCCCAGGTGCAATGCAAGTGAAGGATGGGGGAAGGCAGGCAGTATGCTGCCACAATAAATCAGCAGATTAATGATGAAAGAAGATACATAACCTAGCTATATATTCCCAGTATCCTTCTCGGTGAATCAGGAGGGTATCTGCCTAAGAAGGGGAAGAGTTTTCTACCCTGTAGTACACTTGCTCTGTTGCCTCCAGACTTCTCAGCATCTACCCACCAATTCTCCTTAGCTCATTGGTGCCAACCTACTTTGTATTAACAGCGATTCAAATATTAACAGCTGCTGTCCATGTTAATCAAAAAGAAGCTTAACACAAATATATAAGCATTGTATAAATGATACTTGGTTATGTCTTAAGCTAAAATACCAATATACACTTTTATCCAATCCTGATACGTTTATAAATATATTTAAATGGATATAAATATTTATAAATAGTTTCTGTAATCTTCTGTAATTAGGCTTTAAGCTCTGCGACAGACAGCATCTCTTTGATCTGCGTGTGCTCTCGGCGTGTGTGCGTGTGTCAGGGTTCTCTAATAAAAGCGCCGGATGCCTCTGAAGGGAGCCAGCACACCTTGCTCCTTCCCGTGGGAGAAGGCAGCCCAGACCTGGACCGGCCTCCCCGGTGCCGGAGGGGGAGGCGAGGAAAAGCCAAGCAGAGAGCTGGGAGGCTGCAGCCCGTGCCCAGAGGGGAGGGGAGCAGGGGGGGATGGAAGGACAAACAGACCAGGGCCCAGCGGGGCTGATGCCGCGGCTGCTGCAGCTCTGCGAGTTATTGTCAGCTGGGAGCGGGTCTGGGAGGAAGGACCAGCCGGCAAGGACGTGGTGGGTGGGGAAGCTGTTCATAAACCTTTTTTTATTTCTACTCATAACTCCCTTTATTTCTGCTCTGTTTGACTTGGTCACTTTGAGCTATCTTCATTTCAGAAGAAAAGAAAGTATCCTAACATATAGTCAAACAAAACTGGCCCTTTTTGCTCCAAAAGCCTTTTGGGGATGCTCTCTACACAGAGGAAATGGGGCAGATTTTTCTCAGGGCTATAGGCACCTGCTCGCTCCTTGGGACCCGCTGATGAGCATGGTGGCAGCAGGGCAGGACAGTCCATGGCCACACAATGCCACCAGGAGCTCCCACAGATACCTCCCCTGCACTCAGGCCCCAAAGCCTCTGCTGGGACAGAGCTGGATGCCTGTTGGGACTGCTCCGCGCTCGTCCTTTTACAGCTGGGGACAGGCTGGCATTGCTCAGATGGCTCCTGGCTATTCAGGCAACACCATATGGTAGCACAAAGCAAGCAGAGGAGGATGCTTAGACTACCCCACGTAAGGATCCCATAGGGGCTCCGGTAGGACAGAGGGCATCTGCTGCGTGGTGCCAAGGTGGCTTGATGGGTGTGTTCAGTGAGAGAAACAGAAATAGGCACTGCAAGAGTTTTACTGGGCACATCCTTATTTTGCCGGAGAACCCTCTTTGGGGATGATGACACAGGCCACACTCTGGGGAGATGCTACTAAATGGTCCCATGCTCAGTGGGGGGAGATGGGGAGGAGAGGGAGAGGCAGAGTTTGCCTGGTCCAGTTCAGATGGGTGCCCTGCAGGGTGCTGACATGCAAGGCTTCGATCCCTGGAACTGGGAGGCTGCACTGAAGAGATGTCCCCGGCTCCCACGGGTACCACTCAGCGTTCCCCCCCACTACGCACTTCAGAGACGGTGGATGTGTCCCTCGCCCTTGGCCTGTTTGTCCAACCAGCCCAGTTGTGTAACTACTTCTGGTGCATGAGAAGAGCATGTTTTGCCCATGGCCTCAGGGAAAAAATTCTTTTTGGGGAGATGGAGGGACCTTTGCTGTCATCCAGGCTGAGGAAGAGGACATGGAGGAAGATGGGGAGGTTTGTGCATGTGGGATGGAGACAGGTACTGGAATGGGAGGAAAAGAGAAAGTGGGGCAGGTCAGAACAGGAGCCTGGGGCTGTGTAGGAGTGGGAGACCCACCCAGCAGAGCTGGACTGGCTGTGCCAAAACACTGGAGTGGGAGGAAAACCCTTAGGAATAAGGACTGACCAGACTCCAGCTCTCCATTTTCAGTCCTGCTCTCGAGCAGGGGCACTATGATGCTCTGTGGTAGACGATTGTCCTTTCCAATTTACATGTTTAAAAATGCAGGAGAACAGACTGAAAAAAAAAACAAATTGCAAACTGAAAAGTTGCAGAATGATCTTTGCTTTGCAGCTTTGACTTGGGCCCCGGCTGTGTATCTTTAATCTTTCAGAAGTCTTTAATCAGAAGAAAATCTGGTTTATCCCTAAAGCCCAGGTTCTGAGCCTGTGCAGTGCAAACAGAATCCTCCGGAGCCTCCGGGAGGAGATTGCACAGAGACAAGCAAACACGCGGCTGCAGCTGTACATCGAGACACTGCACAGCAACAACCGGGTACGCCGTCCAACGGGAGCCGCGTTTGGTGGCATTTAAGGCTCTGGATGCAGAGGAAGAGAAGTGATGCTCAAGGCATGAACAGGGAAGAAATGGAACTGTGACAGCTGCGGATGAATAAGCAGGCTGTGTATTTTCAAAGGGAAAATTGGGAAGCCTGGGAAATGTTGTCCACACTCACCTGGAGGGAAACTTGCCGGTTCTTGTAAGCCTGGATTTATTTAGGGGTGATGTTGAGGATTTGCAGGGGTTTGGGTTTTTTAGAAATGGGGCAGCAGTGGCTTGCTACCAGTTTGCTAAGAGATCACACAAAACGAGTAGAAAACACGAGAAACCAGTGGAGGCTGTGCAGCCGCTCCGCTCACGAGAACCCAGGGGGGCGGGTGCAGCCGCTCCGCTCCCCGAGATGCCGGCTGCACTGCTCCCTCGATATGAGCAAAGCCAACCCCGCCAGCGCTGCCTTTCAGTTTAAAGCTAAGTGTATTCCTTCAGACCTTGCTGGGACAAATTTTTTTGGCACGAACAAGGTTTTCCCCACTGTCTTAATGGAAAGCAGACTTACTTTACAAATGTTTTCAGGCAGAGCTAGCCAGGGTAGACGGCGGATGGGAGAAGCGCCTGCTGCCTGCGCTACCCAGTTTCTGCTGCTGGGTTTCCCTTTCCTCCCCTCCTCCCTTGTTGAATGTTCCTGGCAGTTTTTAGCTGTGATAAAAAGCTCAGAGGAAATGACGAGACCTGGAAATAATCCTGCTTTCAGCCTAAAACATGGGAGAGGGAAAGCTACTTGGATTTTCACAACCTTCCCTCCTGTCATCACACGCTCCTGGCTCCTCTGCGGCCGGTGAAGGGCCACAGCAGCCTTTACAGACGGTATTTCTGGTCACGGAGTACGATGGCAAGTTGCAGTCCGAAAAAAAACCTGAAAAACACTTAACATCCTTTACAAAGTTGCATTTTGGTTTTTGTTAAAATATTCCCTTAAAATGGCAGCCCTGGTTTAAATTTTGTGAACTGAGAAGTGGGGAGGAGGGGTCTGGTTTTTAATTTAGAAAATGTCAAAAACATGTTTGGAAAATTTTAAATTACTTTTTTCTACTCAGGCACAACCTGAGGCTTTTAATTACTTTTTAATGTTGTCTCACTTATCTGGAATAATATTTATTTCAACAAAAAATACGAAGTCAGTCTGGTGAGAGGGTCCAGCCTACGAACGGGCTCAGGCTCTGGAGCTGCCCAGTGCAGTGCAGCAGGATGAGGTCCCGGAGCCAGCTCCCAGCAAAAGCTACATGCTGGGATGCACTGCTCCTCTGCAGGGGTGACGTGGCAGACCCGGGGGACAGGTCACTGCCCAGCCCGTCAGGGGCTGCAGGAGAGGAGCAGCGTGCAGGCGTCTGCACAAGTTCAGGTTGCCACAAAAGAGGTCCCAGCCCAAGACCCATGGCTGGAGGAGAGAAGAGACCTGGGCCACCCCCAGGACAACTCCACAGGCATTCCAAAGAGAGGTGAGACCGCCTCAGAGCATTTAGGTGGCCCATAGCTGCTGTTTCAGGAGAGGGATAGTGCCTGGTCCTCCCAAACTCCCTCTGCTCCCCACTGCTGTCCTCCGTGTGATGGGATGGTGTCTGTGGGAGGCAGCTCTGCAGGGTTCATCCACGGGAGCTGCTCTCTGGGTCCCTGCCTGTGCACCTGGGCTCATTTCCAACAGCTCAGCTCACCATCGGGGTTTTGCTGGCTACCAGGATCAACGGGGCCGGCAGCAGGAACCACGTCTGCCCCCGACACCACCCTCCTGCACCCTGCATCCCCTCCTGTTTCCCAACCTTCCCATCCTGGTTCCCCGCTCCTGCTTTTTGTGCTTCAAGAAAACACAGTCCGAAGGCAAAGGTGCGCAGGGATCCATTGATTTCCATGCTGCCCTTCGCAGTGCTGCTCTCCGGAAAGCTGGTGTGTAATTGAACGAGAGGCTGGCACTTGTGCCGACGGGAAGCTTCATTGCACCATTAGTGTCAGCTGGGGGCTTGGTACCAGCTGGAGGTGGAGGGAAAGCACCAGATGGCTTAACTACCTCCCTGCCACCTTCCCCCAGCTCCCGTCCCGCCGCAAACTAGGGGAGGGAGAGATTCCTCTTGGAAATGCCAGGGTGGGGAGTTGGGAAAACAGGCAGGTCTGAACACACTTGGGGTTTTTGGCACACCGGGCGTGCCAGGAGCAGAGGGATCAATGTGCGTCTGCCCCCAAAAGCTCCCAGGCTACACAAGGATCAGTGAGAAGGGACAGAGGTGGTGGTCAGGAGGACCTTCACACCTCAGTGACCAGCGTGTGACGGGAGGAGGGATGGCGGGACAGGACCAGGGCGGCTGGGTACTCAGCTGTGGGGGATGCAGAGGCAGGCGGGCTTGGAAAGAAAGTGATGGGGTCGGCTTAACGAGCATGGGGGATTGTCTGAATCTTGCCCAGGTATATGCCTTGGGGAGAAAGCTGTCCAGGACGCAGCCGGGCACCTGTCCTACCATTTGGGATCAGGCAGAAGGGGCAGACAACTGAGCCATGGTCCTGAGGTCAACACTTGCCAACTGGGGGATTCCCCAGTTCCCAGGGCTGGGGCACGTCTTCAGGAGTTGAAACACCACAAATGTCGAAGTAGCTTCTTCCTTAGGAAGAGCTGTGAGGTTTGGGGGCTGTTTGGCAGCCCTCTTTTAAACTTTGTAATTAGTAATACAAGCTTTCCATCGCAGAGTGAAACATACTATTTTGTATTGATTTCTCATATAGATTTATTTGGCATCACATACGAATCCAGGTAAAGCTGTAGGATCATGGACATGCCCGTTTTTAGTAGTAACAGTTCCAAGTGAAGTGGGCAACTCTCCCAGACCTTTATTTTGGGAAGGGGATATCCTGGATGTCCCTTCCGTCCGGCTAAGAAGGTCAGTGCGGGACACTACTGAGGTTTTATCCCAGCCCATGGGTTTTTTGTGAAAATCAGAGGGAGAGGGCGACCTTCATGGTGCCCACAGACCCCGAACCATGAGAGCGTTGGCATAACAGGCACATCAGAGCGGCACAGAAAGCACATGCGCCAGTGGGGCAAGTGGAGGAGTGGGCTGGATATTAATTAGTGCAGATATTAATGAACAATAAATGTTAGAAAATAATAGACCCCCTGTGGCTTTAAATTCAACCCCAATGCAAAAGGTTGAGGCTACATCATCACCCACCCGACCAGATGACTCTTAACCATAACAGCCATCAGGAAGATGGAGGGGGCAAGGGAATGGAAACAGCTCAATACTGGGGGGACTTCAAATACTCCAGTAGAGAAATGGATAGAAGACTGGAAGACAACATAGAAGATAACTCCTTCTCAGGACAGCTAGGAGAAGCAACGCAAGATTTAATCCTGAGCAGGCCACAGGGTTAATTTAAAATGTTATTATTGAAGAGTGCCTCTATAAAAGTGTCTGCAACGTACTTAAACCCAGTAACATTGTTGGAATTTAAAAATAAAACTGAAAAGTTCATTGCAACTTCCTTTCAAAAAGGCTATCCACATAAAAGTGGAGAGGCTTCTTAAAAAGAAATGAAAAGCAGCCGCCAAAGGGGTAAAATTTTTCCAGGGGACATAGACATTGTTTACAGATCTTCTATTAGATGATGAGAGAAAACCGATACAATTATCAAAAGATACTTTAAAAGGGCAAAAAATTAGCTGTTCTTATTAAAGAACCGACTAAAGGAGCCTGCCAGAGGTAAAATAGTACCCTTCAAAAAGTGGAAGTCATGTTTAAATGAGGAAAATAAAAAAAATAGTGCGAGATGACAAATTAAGCGCAAAACTATGACAAAGGAGACAAACCCTTTTTTTGATGAGCAGCTTTCTAAGGTGTAAAAATCTAATAATAGACCCTTTTTCTCAAACCCCTCAGCAGCTGCGGAGCCCCCCGTGCTCTTCCCACCATGGAGGACCCGTTCCGAAATCAGCTGTCATTGGAAGAGGCTGGGGAAGAAACTGGGGAAATTAAGAGTATCAAAAGGAGCAGATTCACCCCAGAGCCCGAAGGATGTCTCATCTGAAACAGCCATTCAGCGGTGGTGCGCAAACGACTGTTTAAAATAACCACGGTACTAAAGGAGCTGAGGGTAGTAAATGCAACGAGATTTAAAAGGGCCCCAGCAGCAATCCAGGGGATTGCTCAGCCATTGCTGTGCTGGGCAAACAGTCAGAAATATGTAACAAAGATATCAGTAAGCACAAGAATAAATATGAAATAGTGGGGAAGAGTCGGTGCAGGTATCACGGAAGGAAGTCCTGCACCGCGAGCCCTTGGAGAGCCAGTGAGCTTGCAGAGCAGGAGGCGCATTCAGCAAAAGCTTTGGAAAATTGTCTTCATCAGAGGCTCTAAAAGAAATTAAACCACTGTAGTGTAAAAGAGAAAGTCCTCCTCTGTCTAATAACAGAGTATGAAACACAAATTAGGAATAAATTAGCAGATTTTGAAGTGGAATAAAAGTGCCAAGAGAGGCACCCAGGGACCTGTGGTGGAGCATCATCTCCAGATCAGGAGATGACCTGGAGAAGGAAAGGAAAACAGTTAGGGGATGAAGTTGCTGACAATATTTCAATATTCAGAGTTGGTGGTGAAAAGTGATGGCCGGATCTCTCAGTACTGAGCAACTGGACAGTAAAACAACAGTGAAATTCAGTAGCAAGACGTGCAAAATCATGTGCACGGGTGAAGCAGTCCATTTGTACTTGAACCAGTCATAAGCCTTAAATGAGCTATTACTGCTCAGGAAAGACAACTTTTTCCTTGCATACCCACGTTGCAGGTAGTGTTACGAAAACATCACTCTCAGTGATCTGTGATACCCTAAAAAGTAAATTGAGTGTGGAAATTTTTAGGGAAAAAGTGTTAAACAAAACAGAAGAGATCAATTTGTCATTGTGCAGATCAATAATTCACCTGCTACTTAAATACTGTTTGCAAATCTGTTCTCTCCACTGGAGGAAAAAAAAAAAGACAGAAAAAAACCTAGAAACTAGAAAACATGCAGAGAGAGAGGTGGGAAAGATAAGGGTTGGGGAACGGCTCTGCGGGTGGAGAGATTACACAGACTGAGACTCTTCATCCTGGAAGGAGTGTGAGCGATGGGCAGTGCGGTGAGGAGCGGCACGGGAGAGATGATTCACAGTTCCCTGCAGCAGAAAAACTAGGGGTATCAAACTACGGATCAGGACATTCGAAACAGGCAAGAAGAAAAAGATTTTTCATATTCTGCATAACTAAACTTCTTCCCCACAGTGTGTTGTTGTAAGGTTTGGATGGGCTGCAGGAAAACTGAACAATTTAAGGGAGAGCATCTGCTGGGAGATGGTTTGGGCCCCATTGGCCTTACAACGCCTCCCCAGGGGGATGGATTGCTTTTCTTAATTTTATTTCTGGTTTTTAAGCTTCATGTAGGAATCCATCAGGAAACTCCTGAAATGGACGACCTGGGCCAAGCTCTAATTTGAGCTCGGAGGAGGATGAGGGGGGTCTTCAAGCACATGTCTCTGCATATCTAGTCCAGACTGGAAACTGAGAGTCTGTCTTTAATACAGGAGTTGGGATTTCAGGTTGAAACACAAGATCTTCCATATTGTAGGGGACATCCAGCTGCTTCTCTAAGGGGATTCCCCATCGCACATCACGCTTACCTTCCATTATTGTAAGGAGAGAATCAGGATGATGGTTTAATTTCTTGAACAGCCTTTGAGGAAGACTATTTTTAAAATTAATCTCATGCTCCAGGAAAGCTCCAGTCCTATGAGCAGACGAGCATCGGTGCAACTGCACCCACGGAGGAAGGCAGCGTCTCTGGGACGAGGGCCACGCGACGGCTTCCCATCTGATCCTTTGCGGAGTTGCGCTCGGTGCCAGCTGAAGGCTGGCAAGTCATCAAACACAGGCAGGAAAAAGAAAACAACAGGGCACAGCTTCAAAGCACATTTCTAAAATGAAGCAGGACTCAAAGCACATTTCCACTGCAGCACTGGAAAAAAAATTATATATATTTTGCTTACAGACTGCAGTTCTGCCATGTTCAGGTTTAAACCATCGGCCATGGAGCAGTGGTGCATAACGGCGGCAGTGTAATTTTTCATTCTACTGTCCTGAAAATGGTTAAACCATCATTTGTTCAAGGTTAAGTAACCCAACGAAAGTTCCTCTTGTGCTGAGTAGAAATAGGCAGATTTTCTGCATGAAAAGTGAAATACATAAAGTTTTGAATACTTTGCATTTGAATGGAAATTCTTGCACCGCCCGAGCCCCACCGATGACGTGCTTGTAATGGGGAATCAATGCCGACGGGGCTGGGGAGCACGCACCTGGCGCAGCGGCTGCCTGCCTGCACCCGAATGAGAAAATAATTTATTTTCTCAATCGAAATTTATTTCATGAAAAGTCATTATTCTAAAATCAATGTAAACAAATCAAATGGCAGACGAGAGCAGCCCTCCAGCACGGGGAGCAGCCTCGGTGCATGCTGCAGCCAGCGATGGCGAAGAGGGGCTGCTGGAGCAGACATGGACCATGGCAGCCGGGCTCACACAGCGCCAGGGCAAAGTTTCTGCTGTGTCCTTCTGTTCTGTGGGACATTAAGAAATGCACGCTCTAATTTTACCCCCCTCTTCTCCTGCACACCCCACAGCATTTCAGCCGTGGTCTGCTGCGTGGGATGCTCTGGGCAGGGAGATGCGGGGTCAACTTGTTCTGCATCCACCTCTGCAGGATAACATATATTCAGATTTATGAATTTATAACCACTGTAGATCATGATCTAGGAAACTGAGGTGATTTTTGGTGCTGAGACCAGGCCAGGGTGCACAGCTGCTCCTGCTGATGGGCTCTGCATCTGCAGGAGAGGCCCCAGGGATTAACCATCCCATTTGGATGCAGTAACTAGGCAAAAGCCCTTAGCAAAATCTGCTGGCCAATTCTCACACACGTGGCACTTTTTTATAGCTCTCTCCACTGATTCATTGGAAAACAGAAATTTCTCAAATTCCCAGAGAAATAAATGCCTTTTGTTTCGGTTCCTTCTTGACAGGTGTATTTATGATGATCACGAAGAAAAGATCACAACAAATCCTGGCAAAAAAAGGAAGCAAGACAAGCGAGCTGAGCTACAGATAATAAGTAACAAATCAGGAAAGGGAGGAAGATAATGGTTCTGATTAAAAATCAGATGCTATGAAATAAAGAACAATGGATATGAGAAGTAAAAGTATCCATTAAAAAAAAATCCATATCCAAATGTGTTATGGACAACAAGAAAGCATTTTAAATTATCTGGAACAAAAGAAATTCTAGCAAAATTACGATGTTATAGATCCATTTTTTGATAGGTGCAGTAATGCCATCAATAATAATGCAGATGGTGCAGAAGAGCCCAAAAACCTGCTCTGTGAAATGATGAAGACAACGTGTTTCCAGCTCTCGGTCCCCATCATTTTCTATTCCAACGGCAACTGCGTAGCAGCTACCGAATTGTTAACAGTTTAAAAAACGTTAAGCTGCAACCTTAATTAACTGAAATAATTATCAATTTTTAAAAGATTTCAATTAATTTTTAAACTAGTTTTCCTCTGCAAGACCAGCCAACTTGTTTCTAAATTTGTGGAGAAAATCACTGAATATTTTAAAAGAATGACAGAATAAAGCTGGTGTTGCTGTGGTATTGAGAAGAGAGTGAAAAATGGGGCTACAGCGCATCACCAACCCCCGTGACACCATCTCGGGTGTGCCATTGTCCCCCTAAGGCTTCTCCCCTCCCTCCGTACACCCCTACTCCCCGATATGCTTAGGCTGGGTCTACGCTATAAACTACTCTCCTCTGTTTTCCCCTCAGCATCAAAATACAGTATTTTTTTATAAGCTGGGAAAAAAATGTGTTTCCAAAAGCATCTTGCGAGCCTGGGGTTTGCCTTTCATGCAGAGTTTATTGTCCTTGTTATTCTGGAAAAAGGTTTGAGACATTTTAGTCTGTTGGGTCGCAGGAGGTAAAAGGTGACGTGGAAGGCTTGATTCGTGATTTGTGAGATTAAGGGTTATTTTGGACATTCAGGGGTTTGCTCTCAGTTAAATCACCACAACGCAAGCACAATATCAGCAAAATAGTTGCAGGGTCACTGTGTCCCTAGTTTTATTAGAAATCTTGAAGCAATGCAAATGAACTGATGCTTAACCAGGGAAATGATGCATTCCACCTCTACTGTGAAACAACAGCAAACAAAAGCGAAAACCAGGTGATTTGGGCTCCAAAAGAGCATCTTTAAGAAATAACTCCCTCGAGCCTTCCTCGAGCTTGTCCTTCCTTCTAGCACACCAATTCTCTCATTTGGCCGGGCTGGGGAGGCTTTGCTATAGGAAAGGGATGATAAATTGGTGGCAAGGCTTAGCTTTGCTAGAACAGTTATTTGGGTGGGAAGAAGCGTTCTGCTGCTGCTGTTTCATGTCTGCCCGAGCGAGCCTGGACCTTCCCGTGACAACTTCCAATGTGACTAATTGGAGTCAAACTCCAAAAGCAGCACATGTTATTTAAGCTTTGTCCAATCTCAGCCTAACTGGGCAGTGAACTGGCCTGGAAGGGCCCCTGCAAAGCTACAGAAGGAATTAACACCCGCTGGGGTACGCTGGCATCCATACCCTGGAACCCATGGCTTTGGCATCACCAGCTGTCCTTTATTTCAGCAGGGCTTTGCACAGTGGTGTCCTGGCTCGTTACACCGCGCGATGGTGGGAATAGCTGGAGGGACACCAAACATCCCCCAGGGCAAAGCCACCGCTGCGCGAGGGCACCGCGGGGAGCTTTAAGCCGGAGGCACAGTGTGCTCCTCTCCCGCTGCCCACAGGAATTGCGTGAGATTCGGTAATTCGGGTTATACAGAGCCAGCAGGCTCTTGGCTACGCCTGCACTGAGGTTATAGGTGAGCCCGAGCCCATGCCCAGCTGCAAGTTCTTCCTGGGTGGGTGATGGAGAGATCGGAGCAGGGATGCAGGTGCTGAAGTCAAAGCTTCAGCACACGCTGCTGGGCTAGGAGAAGACCTGCCCGAAGTGCAGACGGGATGGTAACATCCATGCACTGATCTCAAGTGGCCACCAGCACCATTATCAGGTCCCCAGTGTTATAAAGGCACCTTTAAATCAAAGCAGAGGATGCCCCTCAAAGAAAAATGCATCAACAGAAGCATTAGCTGGAAAGTTTCTCTAGGTTTTAGCGTCTTCCTTCTGGTCCCTCTCACTTAACAGTGAAGATATTCACCATCTTTTGGCAATTCAGTGCTTTCCAAGGCAGTGGGGACACACGACATCATTCATTTTGATGCAGTACAAACATTAGAGATTTTTTTTCTTTCTTTGCCATAATGGGTTTCATTTTGAATAGTTTCCTGAGCTGAAATATCTTTCATAGCAGGTGAATGCATTTTCCCATGCTGAAGCCAGGAGAGAGTGTATTTTATCACCTGCACCCTGGGCTGAAACCCCGAGCTCGAACTGCAGCCGCACTGTCTGCTCACCCCCGTGCGTAGGCAGGGCTGGAGGGGATGGATTAGTGATGAGGGACTGCTGCTCTTGAAGCAAGCCTGGCTGGGGAATCGTTGAGATGGGTGTTTGATAAGGAACCGCACAGCGCTGAGTGTTCTTCATCTCGTCCCCAGGGAGCGTACCGGCTGATTAAATTGATCTCCCAGGATGATCTCTGGCATCTGTAAGGACTGTTGTTTGGTTTTGCAGCTTCTCCTGGCGACCTATGGCTCGAGCGAAGCTCTGAAGGCAGAGAGGTGCTTTTGGTGGTGCAGAGGAGGTTCGCGGACCTTTGTGCGAGGCCCCGTTCCTCAGCCACCGCTAGCGCAGGGTGTCACATCCCGGCGCCTTTCTAGTAGGCACAAGCAAGGCTGCGTCTAGTGTCCCTCCGGGTATCGAGCATCCCACTTCCCTGGCCCCAAAGTCGCCCCTGGATGGAGACGTGCATGAAATCTTCCCCAAGCTAAAGCCCTATTTCAAACCCTACTCCACTGGTATTTGAAAATAGGAGGACTGAATTGAGCTCTCATCTCCCCACTTCCAGAAGCCCAGGAGAACAGCTCAGAAAACATCAGCTTCTCCATTTCCAGCCTGGCTAAGCTTGTAGAAAAAGCCAGAAAACCACAAAAATAAAAAGTTGTCTAGCCCCTGCAGCAATGGTTGTTATTCACCATCACCGGTGCATATCTCAGCCCAATAACACACCCCAGAGTCGGGCAAGGCAACACCACTCAGACCACACTCGATGCCTGCCGACGTGCCTAGCACCACGCTAGCACACGGGGACGGCAGAGCTGACGGCGCATTCACACCTTCCACGGTGCCAACCCTGCCGGAGCAGGGTCAGCCCTGTGCTGCTGCGGTCATGCCAGGGATGGTGCTTTTCCCTGGCACTGCTTGGGCAGGGTAGGTGCTCTCCGGCTGGGAAGGGTGAGCAGGGCAGGCAAAGGTGCTTCTGGTCATCAGCAGAGCCCTTAAATTCCCACCAGCGGGGCAACACTTTAAAGTAAGTTGCACAGGGTGTGGAAGGACAGGCTCCCCTTGGACATGCTGAAATATTTATATTGTACTCGCAGGGACCTGGCCTGGCTTGTATGCCTGTTTGCCGAACTGATGATGGCTTGACAGCTGCAGCGGGGAGCTTGTTAATTGAATTCCGAAGGACCAATTACGGCAGGGATAAGAGAGCTCTTTGTCATCTCGCAAGTTTTTCCACGCATCTGGATTTCAGGGGGCTGCAGGAGCCGGGGCTTGTTGGCAGCTGGAGGAGCCGTGCTGCCCCAGCCTGTGGTGTTGCTGCCCTCCTGCTGGGCACAGAGAGAGGGGATGCCAGATTTTGGGGAGATGCCATCAGCTGTTTCCCTTCTCCGGGCACTGGAGAGCTCGCTGGGGACAGTAGGGTGCTAAGGTAAGCGGGAGGAGGTGGGTGCAGCACATGCACCCCTCCAGCTCTGGGGAATTTGAAGTCCTGCTACGTGTCTCCTGCGGTGCCGTTGGGTGGCTCCTGGATGGGTCCCTTCAGCTCCTCAGCTCAAACCAGCACAGAAAAAGCAGCAAGGCCCTGTGTAGTCCCCCATGGGCTCTTGTATGCCCAGGAGAAAGGGCATCTCTGGACTGGGGGGATTGCCGGCTCCCTTCGTGACGGCAGCCCCTTGACGTGGCTGCGCGGTGCTGGACGCATGCGAGGGCCCCCGGAGCGAGACCCCCGGGCTGAGCATCTCGGGGGCCATCATCTCCAGGAGGGCAGGCTGCGAGGGACCAGTTACATGCACTGGGGTTTTTATCCCTACTGTGCTGTGGGGGTGACTCGCAGTCTGGACGTGGACACAAGGAGCCCGAGGGTTGCAAAAAAACCCATCCCTGTGAATCGCTGTGCGCAGGGCGCTGCTGCAGAGAGTGTTTCCCTTGGCTGCGAGCCCCAGCGCTGCTGCTTTCCCAGCCCCTCTCCTCACACTGCATCCTGCAACCCACCCCGCCGGGCCACAGCAGCAGCGGGGAGCTGAGCCCCAGGGAGGCGACGAGAATTTCCTGGGTTTAAAAATATATGTGTATATATATATATGAACACAATCCTCCTTCCTGCTCTCAGAACTCCAGCTGTGCCAGTGATGCAGTTCACAGCACAGACCCGCGGACACAGAAATGTGCTGCCAGAGAAGCAGCGAAGGGGGTGAAGCACCTCCCCAACCACCTTGGTGGCTGGGGAAAAAAAAATATACTGTGCTGCTACATCCTAAACCAACCTGCTACAACCTAAACCAACCATCCTGGCCCTGCCTATTTGACAGCTTTACTGACTGACATGCCACGCAGAAAATTATTCTTGGTCATTAAATGTTTTTGCTGCAGTCAAGGAGTCAAATCACAGCAGGGACACACATTTTTCACCTGGCCCTGGCTATTTGTTTTGGGGATGTCGTGGCAGTTTGGGGATGCTTGGGGCAGGCGTACCGTTGCCCAGTGCTGGTGCAGCAAAGTGGTTTGTCATGGGGCAAGGAGAAGGCTGGACTGTTTGGTCCTCCCCTACAGTTGGAAATTTAGGGTATCCTATGTGTAAAGGGTGGTCTTTGCATGGATTTCGCCTCCTTCCACCAAAGGCAGTAAGTGAATTGCTGGCCCTTGGGGATGAGAGGGGCTGTGCTGAGCCATGTTTTGCAGCGGTGGGAGCAGGACCCACATCTCTGGCAGCCTCAGCCATGGCCCCAGACATGTCTGCTAGTCG
Source organism: Fulmarus glacialis (assembly GCF_000690835.1). Classification (NCBI taxonomy): domain Eukaryota; kingdom Metazoa; phylum Chordata; class Aves; order Procellariiformes; family Procellariidae; genus Fulmarus; species Fulmarus glacialis. The sequence continues at coordinate 40,152 of NW_009207553.1, forward strand.
CCGTATGCTCCTCTCCTGGTAGAGCATATGGCTCCCCGTATGCTACTGCCATGTCCAATCTCATACAGTGTCCCCGTTGCTCTTAAGCAGCAGGTTACAAGGGTCTAAATGCCTCGAAAAGCGAGTTACTGAAAGGTTTGCAAGGGGTATGGCAGCGGTGATTGGGCAGACTGTTGGTTCCCCTGCCTTCAAACTTTTGGGAAACAAAAAGTGCACGATACAGCCCAAATTGCCTCCAAGTGTGGTTTCCGTTTGCATGACCATGCTGGTTTTTTAAGTACCCAAATGAGGGAGATCTTAGGACGTGGAAGTGGGAAAGGGAACTGCGGCTTCTGCAGCAGCTCTGGATAAAGATGAGCATGGCAAGATGAGCCTTCACCAGAAGCTCAGGTTTTGGCAGAAGGAGCTTTAGTCCAGTGTGACCTGCAGCACCCCACAGATCATGGGTCTGGGGTGCAGGTGCAGCCAGGGAAATTCTGCCTGTCTGTAGTTGCTGGCAGCAGCCTGTTTTGTCCTGGGGTAGAGGCAGAAAGAGGTTTATAGACCCGTACCCAGGAGCTGCAGCTGGGTCTTCTGCCTTGGTGACTCCAGGACACTCAAGGGCAATAAGAAGGACATATCTTAAAAATGTAGGAAACACCTTGCTGGGGAAAAAAAAAATAAGGTAAAGGCAAAGCGTGAATTTACTCTAGCCAAAGTTTAACAGAAAAGGGACTGAAGTTAGAGACAGCTACAGAGAAATAAAAGAAATCAAATTTTTAATGGATTTGCCTGTTCTTCAGACTGGTTCCAAAAAGCTTGGAGTGATCCAGGTAACAAGGTAATGAGTTGTTGAGATATTTATACTACTTCTGGACAGGACTGTGGTCTGGGGTATTAATTTGATTGGGAGGGGCTGTGTATTGCAGCTAAGCTTCCTTTTTTTTCCCTCGTGGTTATAATGAAACTCAGTTATTTTTTTTTCCCCAAAGGGTTCCCATTATTTCTAACGTAGGGTTTGTTCCCTGGGGGTCTCTGCCCCACTTCAAAGGAAAGAAAGGGGCTTTCTGGGGGCCAGCAAGGCTGCGTGGGTGTGTGGTTACCCAGGGAGTGGCTGGGGGGTTGCAGGATCGAAAACAAACCTGAAAGAAAGGACCTACGCACCAGGGGAGAATATTTCTATTCTGTCTCATTCTGTATTTTCTGTAATTGAAGAGGTTCAGGCACTCTGATAAAACCCAGCTCTCGGGTTTTGTGCTTTTCCTTGGGGAAAAGGTGCAGGCAGGCTCTCCTAGAGGCTCAGGGGCCTCACGGGGGTTTGCTGGCTCGTTATCAATAACAGAAACGACGGTAAGCTCTCCGGGAGCTTCAGGTTTCATTTCTCCTTCAGCCCTCATGTCTCAAAGGTAAACTATTACATTGCCAATATTGAGCGCAGGGTTGTTTGAAAGTATTAAGGCTCCAGTTCATCAGGGGTCATGTTTTATTTGATTTTGGCCAATTGGCAGTTCCCTGAGTTTGCATCTGCTCCTGGAAGTAAATGTCTTCTCTGTTTCTGTGCCAACGCCAGCAGGAGCCGAAGGCTTCCCGGGTGCCTGGGTGTATGGAGGGGGGGGATCTTTACCACCACTCTGCCCGAAGGCTGGCAAACAGAAGATCCTGAGCCCCCACCTCTGGGGTCTGACATCGAGCCTTTTCCAGCATCTCTGGCTTCCAGGCTGGAGAACCTGCATCCAAGCCTTAGATGGAGCAAAACTATTTGAACAGAGCAGGAAAAACCCATTTTGTGCGCAGACCTCTCAGCTCGCAGCAGCCATCTATCTTACCGCTGCCCTCCGTGGTACCGGGCTGATCTGTGCACGTACGGTGGCCAAAGCTCCCGGGCACCTGGAGGAGGGATCAGGGTCAGGAGTTTTCAGCATCGGTGCGTGGATGCCTTCCAGCACCCGCGATGGTCTTGCACATGCACGACGCGTGTTTCCTGCCCCGGGAAATGCCGGACTTGTTCCAAACCAACTGTCCGTAGGCAGCAAGTCCAACCTGAGCATGCTGAACACATCAGTTTTTGAGTCCTGCCAGTGATGTCAGTCCTCTGGAAGACACGAAAACCCTACAAGATCTTCTTTCTGTGTCCTTAAGAGTGATAGCAGAGCTAAAAAAGATTGATCAGAAACTAAGAACAGAAGCGGCTTTGCATCTTCTTCTGAAGAGTTAGGTTTCCAAGCTTTGGTTTTCAGATTTTTAAAAAAAAAATGTACCTGGGGGGAGGCAGGCATATTTCATAAACAGTTCAGTATTGTCCAAAACATGACAGCATGCCTCTATTTAAAATTACCGACACAGACTGCTCCGGAGCAGCCCTGCCGTGCTCCCTCTTTGCAGGACTGCCAACATAACTGCGAACCCAAACACCTGGACTGGGAACCGCCTCTCCATCTCCATTAAGGCTCCTTTCACCACACAGGTTATTGTCAGGCATTGTTTGCATCTCTTGCTTTCCGACCGATGGTTGTTGCTGTCAGCTTGCTCTTATCCCATTTATCATATAGGTTGTTTTATTTGTTTTTATTGCTTCTTTCACCTTTCATCTAATCAAGGTGCATTTTTTTTGTTGCTTTTTTAATCAGCATGGCTTTTTTGAACACACTTAGGGCATCTTTTTAAATGGTCTTCAACAACTGTAAATTATTCACTCCAATTATTCCGATAATTTTCCTCCCAGTTCCTATATGTTTTCAGCGGGGGCCTTCTCTGGCCACAGCATGTGCCCGTGTCAGTGCCCAGGCATGGATTGTATTTGGGCAGAGCAACAAAATTGGAGCACGGTAAATAACTGTTAATAAGGAGTTTTGTTTGGTGATCAGTTCACCCTAACCCATTAGAAAAGGGGCTAAGACAGCCATACTCTGAAGGCAATGAATACTTTGAGGTGTAAAGTAATCAGGGTATGTTTCTGAAGCTTTGAGGATGTGTGATTAGGAGCCTGAGATCCCGCGGGAGCCGTGCCTGGAGCCACGGCAGCGCGGGGTGTGCTTATCTCCCTCTGGGCAGGCTGAAACCAGAGTCAGTCGATCTCTGTCGCTCCCTTTAGGGTTCAGTATGGGGACAAGGAGGAAAATTCTCCTCCTTTTGAAGAGGTCACTCAAAAATCCCCAGTCCATGGGTGCAGGCTGAGGAGCCGCAAGATACTGCGTGTCGGGTGTTTTACAGGAGATGCTGGGGGCTGGCTCCTTCTTCCTCACACTTTCTTAGAGAGAAACTAAATCTTGAATTACCTTGTTTTCATTTCCAATAAAACTGCATGTTGGCAGTTGCCTTGGAGCTAATAATCTGACACGGTGCTGTGCATCTGTGAATGTTTGTAGCACGGGTGTGCTGGTTCTGTGTTTGAGACTGAAAGTGCAGCACTATATTGTTGTTTTCCCACCACTATATTGTGTTCCCAGCACATCATAATAAAAAGAAACATGACGGTAGGCGATTTATCATAGTACAAAAATAAAAGGCATAATAATGTAAATTATGCACATCATTAACCCCAACTGTTGCTCTAAAATGGACACAAATTTTGTAAGAAAATCATCTTTAGGTTGAGCCATGATAATTTTCTCTGAAGGGCTTCCCTATAGGTGCTGGAAGGCCCGTGTGTCCTCTTCTCTCGAGATTTGGAGAGCTGGCTTGGAGCCCTGTTAATGCACTAACAGCAGTACAAGGTGCCTGTTCCTCCTCGGGGGCCGCGCTGTGTTACCCGTGCAGTACCCCAGGCACGCTCCTGCTCCACCAGTAAATCAGCAGCAGGTCAGGCAGCGCATAGGGGACTCATCGGGCCACGGTGGACGTGGACCTGTCACCATCGGCAACTCGTCTGTTTGAGGCAGATGAAGTCCATGGCACAACTCATCTCATCCTGCAGTAGATGTCGGATCAGGGTGGGTGAACTACACACCACCCCAAAGTGCTCTGTGTCCCCTCTGGCTGCGTAGGAGGCCAAAACTGGCCAGCTCGGATGTCTCACTTTGAGGTCTAACGTTGCCAGAGGTGAATCCCGTGCCATGCTGCTGTGTTTTCAAGAAATATAAAGGGGGTGGGGGGGGAATTGGTGTTGAATGCCTCCTCCTTTCCAATTTCTCCCCTTCCTTTCTGCTCACTCTTTACCGTCTTCAAAGAGGAAAGAGTCAGTTTAAACTCTTTCATCAGATCACTCTCATCAAAGGCAAGTGGGCTGCAGCCTGAGCGGGATTTCCCAGTCCCCTCCCATTGCCCAGATTCCTAAAGCTGACTTAAAACCTTCCTGCGTAGAATTTTCCCTTGCAAAAATTAGACCTCATGAAAATAAATAATTCCCAGAGGAAATTTCAATTTGATTACAAATATTGACTTGCTTGGGGGAAGTTTTTTTAAAGAAAAATCCATTTGGAATCAACATTTTCAAATTAAACATGTATGTTCGCTCTGTTATAGCAGTTAACTTGGAAAAATACCAATTTTGTTTCCAGTGGTTGGGGATTTTAGGAGTTTCTTCCATCCATATTTTTCTGCAAGAGCTGAACAAAAGAGATGCCTTAAAATTGGGCAAAGCAGGGAAAAGATTTGTTTTAATTTTAAAGGATTAAAAAAATGTGGTATGAAATGTTGTAAATCATTTTCACGCTTCTAAAAAACCCATAAAAATGCATAAACGTGTATTAAAGCTGTAGCCCCCAGGAGATGCCCAAGCTGCAGAAGCACCAGGCAGAGCAGACACGGTGGGTGCTGTTCCTCTGGCATCGCTCGGATGGTCTCCATCACCCCACCGCTCCCCTTTCCAGCAGGTCAGGAATGGTTTTGCATGGATGTGGCAGCCAGGAGATGTGGGAGATGAGCAACAGAGGTGGGAAAAATTTGGTGGTTCACCAACTTAGCAGTGGCACCAAGCTTTGCATGGGCTCCCCATGGTTTTTCGGTTGAACCCATGAGCATGGGGACCCTCAGCATCCAGTCCCCTAAAGGCATCCAGGCCAATAGATGTTTGTATGGGTCACTGAACACAGTTTAGGGCTTCACACCCCACCAAAGTTGTACTTCAGACACCCCTCTGCCCTTCTGGGGTTTGGCCCTGCTGGACAAAGCAAAAACCAACTGCTTAGGACGTGTATTTTTGTCTTTTCTCCCCAGATTCTCTCTTTCTCTGCTGAGAGTGATCCTTCTGCTCTCAGAAATGCTGAAGTTGAGCTGAAACACTTTAGAAACCTCAGGCACTTCAGAACATGGGGTACTCAGGTGTGAATGCGTGCTGCTTTTGTCACTTTATGGATTTAGAAAAGGTAAGAAACCAAGTTAGCTGCATCCAGTGTAGGAGCTTTATCAGGGGAGAGAAGCAAATTGTTCTTTGTATGAGAAGACCCTGGTGAGCTCTGTGTCCTGTTTGTTTTTGGAGGGGAAGGAGTGGGTAGGAGGAAGAAGGAGCTGGAGGAACAGCAACCTTCTGATGTAGAGAAGGTTTCCACGCCCTGACATTTGTCCTGTGAGAGGTATTGACAGGGGCCAGCCTTCAGCCAAACATGATTCTGCCAAAAGAAAAAAAACCCATTTATTTTAAAACTAAAAAATGATCATCGTAAGTGACCCTGCCTGGAGCTGGGGGATCTCTTGAAGCCTGAATCAGGAGGCAGAGGGGTTAAGCTCTCCCCGGATGGGGGACCACCCCAGGTCCCCAGCAGCAGGAGCTGCTCAGATCCCTGCTGAAGATGAGCAAGCTCTAGCAGAGACGCTGCTCGCTGGAGGCATCCAGGTATCAGCCAGAAATTAATCCAGATAGTGGAAGTGCTTTTTAGGAGCACTTTATTAATAGACGCAGATAACAAATCACTGATAACAAACGCAAAAAGCCCTTGGACTAAAGGCCTGTTTGCCCAGGCAATATCCCCACTGAGCGCAGCAGCCATTAGTCGCAGCAGGAGGCAGCGGGAGCAGCTCTCTCTGGCAGGAGAGCCGCGCTCTTACATCAAAGCAGGAAAACAAATGCCTGAACTGCTTACCATAGCAAAGGTGCAATTTCTGCACCTTCCCAGCTATACCCTAGCATGCACGTGAGCAGGCGCCGGGCTTCAGTAAGCGATGCTCGAGCCTGTCTTACACCGCACGTGGCACAGCAAAGCCTGCAGACCCGGCTGCAGTCCCCCGGGCCCGGTGTTTGCCCGTCTCTGCGGCGAGTGGTGCAGGTGTCCAGCGCTGGCTCCACGATTCCTCAATATTCTTTCTCAAATAATTGTGTTTCAAATACACTATTCTGTGCAGACATGATTAAGCTGTTTAGGACAATGGATGTTGCCAATGAGGATAACCTCTCTTAAGGTTAATTAATGATTTGTAAACTGACCTTTGGATGTATGCATTATTCATCAGTACTCCTGAACTAACGGGCCAGATCATTTTCACCCACTGGGTTTTCTGTCAAAGTCTTTAGTTACTCCATAACCGAGGGCAATTGCTGAAGTACAGGGAGGGCAATGCCCCTGGGTGCTGCATCTGCGCGGGATGCTCATGCTTGCCCGTCATTTAGACCACAGCCCAGGTTTAGGCTGGACCACAGCCCGACAGCAGCTTTTCTTCCCCACCTGCGTATTTCTTCCTTGAAGCCTGACTGACCTTAAACTATCTTGAAGACTCCTCTCCAGGAGCTTGACATTTAAAAGTGCAGTGACAGAAAATAACTTCTTCTAAAAATATGTGTAACTTATTTACCAGCACGAGGAGAGGGAGAGAGGAATTCAAATGAAGGCATACACATACATCATGTTGCTCAATTGTGACTTTTCGCTGATGCTGCGTGGTAGTACCACTTTCTTCTCCAGCAAAGCTGCTCCCTGCGTTATGGTGGCATGCAAGGCTTTTCCCCCACGTCCAAACCTGGGACTGGCTGAGGAGGAGCAGGGATAAGAAGAGAAGGGACCCCCGTGTCTCCTCCTGGGCTGCAGGGAGAGCACAGGGCAAGGATCCAGTCTTGGGGGACCCAAGGAGCTGATATAACATCTCGCAGCCACCAAAAGTGGAAGGCAGGAAAAGACAAGCCAGCATTTATTGAGAAAACACCCCATGGATCATTCTTTGTCAGATTACATAAATGAAGAAGAAAAAAAAAGAGAAAAAAAAAATCAAAGACTAAACGCTGCACAAATCAGTGAGCTCAGTACTCAGGAAACTGCTTATATCCTCATGGGGAAAAGCCTCCTGCACCTCATGTCCTCCCAAGCGAGAGCAGACCCTGCCCAAACAAGCTCTTCACCCCATTCCCCACCCAAAACTACAGCGTAGCCATGGGGGAGTCTCCTGAACGTGAGGCGTTCATGTATCTTTAATTATTGTTTCAGCCACATAAATCCACGCTGAATTAAAATTCATGATGGTTCTAGGGTACAAGTGCAAACAATTTGTTCGGTAAACTTTGCTCTAATTGGCATTCTGAAAATTTCCTGTTAATCAAGCCCCTTGGGCTCGGTTTACCAGTGTAGTTCTGCCTGCGAATGTCAGCGCTCAGAGGGTGCACACATGTATGCCGATTTCAAGGGTCTTTATACGATATTAACTCATACACCTTGTCCTCACATTAATTTGCAAGTAATTTTTTAACAACCTTCTGTGGCCCTGTCTTTTATATCGCTGCTTCATTACTCAAGGCAAGCAAGAAAGCAGAAGAGCATTTGTAAAACCTGTAACAAAATTACTCAGAAATGTCTAGGATCTGAACGTGAAACACCCCCAAGGGCACCTGAAATTCCTCCCTGCAGGAGCCACGTTTCCAGTAGCACTTGACTCCAAGGGGCCACGGGAGAAACGAGAAGACTTGCAGGTAAATGTCAGGCATGCAAGCGGTGCCGCTGCACGGAGGGTCCAGCCAAATGCGCCCAGAAACAGGGCTACGGAGGTGGGTAACACATTGGTCTCCTTGGGCCAAGGATACGGACGTCACCTGAAGAGTCAAGGCATGAGCAGAGCTTGTTTATCATCCCATCCCCATATGCATGGAGAACATCAGAAACGACTCCAGGAGGTGCCAGGGCCTGGGGTGATCCTGCCACAGAGCCCCGCTTCCCACGTACTGTCCAACACGGACCAAATGGCCAATTCTGGGACCAGTTGGCCAATTCTGGATCTTTTTCTCCAAGCAACATCCTCTCTGCAGCGATGCCGAGTCGGACCCACTTGGGACCACTGCCAGGAGGATTTTAGGAGCTTTCAGTGATGCCCTCCTTCAGTTTTGCAGCCTTATCTGGCTAGTTCTTAACTTACCTCCCAAGAGATTTGGGAATAGAGAAGCTATGTATAACTTGAGTGTCTCTTCCCACCAGCACAGTAAGACGGAAGAATAGAAATAACAAAATAATGAGCATCTGACAGAGATCAGGGAAGTGGTGGAGAAGCTCTCTTGAATGGAAATACGTGGTAAGGAAACGTATGAGAACTGGCAGTTCCAGAAGAGACCAAAGATGGTGCACAACAGCAAACTGCTCCCCTGGGAAAGTAGATAAGAAGCATAATTAGATGGCATTACAGCGGCAGCAGGGTCTGGAAGCTGGAAAGAAATCGTATAGAAAGTCGAAACGGGCACGTGCCTGGAGGAAGAACAGAGGTTCACAGTGTGAGAGTGGCTAAGTCTGCACGCACAATGTTTCGGAGGCAACCAGCAAGGGTGTGCAAATAAATTAGATGTAAAATAAGAACAGCAAGATGTGTAGAGGCGTACGTGTCTGGGGAAGGAGAACGGACTGAGCATTCAAAGCAGGAATTTGCCCCGTCTCCCTTGTTTCAGTCTTTATAAAAAGGTTAATTGTGAATGAAAGTTAACGAAACAGACTTTGAAGGGAACTGTGGAGAAGGCCAGCATAAGGAAGGAAGTTTAAAGCCATTTGGATATGTCAAATGTATTCAAAATGAGAGGATCTGATGAAATGCACCCAAGAACATTGAACCCTTGGTGGTTATCTTCAAAATTTATGAAGGCGTAGAGGTCCCTGGAGGTGAGAGAAGCACCTCTCTTTAAAGAGTATACTTTAAAAAAAAAAAAAGCTTAAAAAATGGAATAATCATCTTAATCTCAATTCCCTGAAAGAGGCTGGAAGAAAGTCTTAAATGAGCAACTTGTAAGATGTAAAATGATGAATAAAATCAAAGAACATGGGTTTGTCAAGAACCAGTCATGTCAACCCAATTTAATTTCCTTCTTTGATACGGCAACAGGCGTAGTTGATGATAGGGAAGCAGAAAACACAAATGAGGCCTCTTGCATTTTCCCACTGGACAGCCTCGAACCAGCTGAGAAAACACCCTCTAAAAACAATCAGAGCTCAACTAGCAGAGTATCCACTCCCGAAGAGGAGGAATCAAAGGAGAAGGAGGTTTCTCCAGCCTCCACTATGGCTTTAGAGGAGGGGCTGTCAACCTTCCTCTCCATACAGCCGATGGGCTGCCTTTTTCCAATTTGGCAGTCCACAGCTTTGCCCAAGGACAGCTCCTTGCCCAAGGAAAATTGAGACTAAACCTTTGTCATGTTGATTTCTAGCATCTCATGTTGGTTTATCCTTCATTTCCCCACGAGATCGGCATCCCCACGTGTATTTAAGTAGAAACATTTTAATGCAGCGTTATCCCACATTAACCTTGGATACTGGCATCGAGCCGAGAAGATGCTTTTGGTGGAGCTTCAGTCACTCCACCCGGTTTGGAAACGGTGCACATCTGTACAACCAGCCTATGAAGCCTGCGTGTGAGCGTGGAGGCTTTGCCGCTCCGCTCCTGGTCCTCCGGATGGGCGGACGGACTGATGGATGGGGACCCTTGCAAGCCCCAATCAACGGACTTTGTGAGCTGTAAGAATGGCTGCTGGAGGAATGCAGGAACAGAAGCTTTTGATACAGTTTCAAACAACGTGTAATTATCAGGTAGCTGAAAATTAGCCCATCTGTGCCTCGGGAAAAGACAATGAGAAGTTATGTGTTACTAATGGCTGAAAAGCGCTGGCAACACAAAACAGGAAATTTTCTGTAAACTTTTTTCTTAAGGTAATGTAATTACATGGTGTAATCCCCAAATCTCCTGACTTTTTGGTGGTTTTTGATAAAGCTTACGAGGTCTTCATCCTCCTTTCTCTTTGGCATTTTGAGCAGCGCCAGCTGTCTGGCTGGGCCCCTAAAGCAGCAGATGTGGGTAACATAAACCGCCTTTACAACAGAATAGCTAACGACATGTATCAGGTTTTTCTAAAGCAGATTGTAAATACCCACCATGCCTTTGCCACAGCCTCACTATCTGAATGCAAAGCACCCAAGCTCGTAACACTATTTTGGATAGAATTTCTCTGCTGGTAGAGTTGGCTGGCCAGAGTCTGGGTCTCTGATCCAGGTCAATGCACATACAAGCATCAGCGTGGTTCAGATTTAGGACCCCTTCTGTTTTCTCTGCTTTTGGTCCCTGCTGATCCAGCATGCAAAAAAAAAAAGCATGCTTTCTTTAAGTGCCTTGAGGATCCAGTGATAAGGTCTTTGGGGTTTGGTGAAGCAAAACTGGAATAGCATAAAACTCATGCAAACAGTCCAGGCAGGGTAAATAGCTCATGAATTTTTTATTCATACTTTTGTCTGTGGAATAACTGGGAGCAAATTGCTTTTTCCTTTCCTCGTCCAAATTATTCAGAGAATTTTTCTGCTGATTTTTGCTATTCTCCCTTTCGAGAGCATTTGCTCTCGAAGATGGCCTGCTTAGCTCTGAATGGAAAGCAAATGTTGCCTTCATCTTCAGTGAACTTTGAAGCAATTGATTTTTACCAGCATAAAAGAAGAGCTGAGAAGTGACAGCTCGTGGGCTTTGCGGAGGATGAATTTTGCCATTTCACGACTGTCCGTGCGGGAGGATGCAGGCGTCCCAGAAGAAAGATGACAGATGCTCTTTCGACTCATCCCTGTTCAGCCACCAGCCCTCTCCTCTTTCACACGTGGGGTCCCCGGACCGCCAGCTTCTCGGCAGCCGCTGTGCAGACGCTTTAAGCAACTCGTAATAGGGAGGACTCCAAGGAAAATTGTTCTCGGTAGCTTTTGTCTGGTAATCTGAGGTCAAGAAAACAAACTGCTTCCTCTCTGCTCTCTCCAGCGCTGCGGCAAGAAATGCAGCCAAGCTCCGGCACCGAGAATAAAGGCAGTGTTGGCACAAACACAGGAGCTTCTCAAATGAGTTTGCCATTAGCCGGAAGGGCTGCAAATTGAAGCGAAGATAAGCCCCTTAGCATTTCCCTTCTTTAATCCAAGCCTCATAAAAGCGGAGATGTGTTCCTATTCAGTGGGCTTTATACAGAGGCAGGTATTTCATTTACCCAAAAAAACCCTGGATCGGATAAATTATTAATGTTATTTATAAAGGCAATTCTGCCATTCAGCAACTTCTTTTGGATCCCTACGCTTAATCTCACTGCTTAGCATAAGATACACTCCAGTTAAAAGGCAAAATCACATTCCCTTACAAGGCCTGCAAAATAATGGAGTGCCGAGGTGCCTGAAAAAGGGTTGTAGTTTAAATTCCGCTTTAAAGACTAATACATTTATCAGTGGCAAACATAAGCTCTGACTTCCACTTGCTTGCACCCTCCCTGTGTGCTGGATGGGGCCTCACTCACACTCATCAAGAGCCGTCAAAGCTACTCAGCGAGAACGATGGAGATGCAAAACACGCTAGTGCTTACAGGAGCCTCTGTAAGGCTGTTTGGTGGCTGCGTGGAGCTGTGTGGCGAGACAGCAAGTAACCCTGTTCTCTCCTGTAACACACCCTAGAATGTGTCCTGCTCTGGGATACCCACAGCCATGACTTAGGCTTCCGCAGGCTCGGCCCTATGCCCACCCTGTGGATCAGGGTGTTATCAAGGGCAGAAACACCACAAGAAATACCCAAGCATCTCATCGAGCAGAGGCGTGGGCTCACGCAGTCGTGTGATGGAGTCAGGATGCTCGGAGTCCCAAAACAGGTCCTCGGAGACCCCGGGAGAGCTGCCACCATGGTGTCATCGCAGATCTCAGGCCCAGCAAAATTAGCATGGCACGTGACTGCAAGGAGCAAGGGAATAAAGACAAGAAGCTGGGCGTCCTGGTGCACAGCCAGCATCGCTTGTTCAGTTGCAACACTGGGACGCAATGGACCAGTTCCCACAGCGGAGTGCTGGCGCTGACAGGTAAGGCAGCACCGCTCCTGTTAGCAGGGTGGCAATGGGTATTTTGGGGTTAAATCCCCTCACTGAGGAAGAGGAGAGCCACCATCTCCCAAAAAAGATGCGCTCAATCCTCCAGGAGGGGAACAACAGCTCCTTGCTCCCACATCGGGACTACACATGGAATTAAATAAAATGTATCCCCCCTGCAGTCCCACGTGCATCCTGGTAGTTGTCACAGCACAGCTGCACGCAGCCATAAGCCGTCCTCCAAATTTCAGGACAACGCACACGTTGCATGCTGGGGAATGGCAGCGCACGGGAATTGCAGGGAGGTTTGGAAAATTTCTCATGAAACGTTTTCTCCACACAATATGTATGCTCCCTGAAATCCTTTTTTCAGCATTTTCCTCTCCAAAGGCTGCACAACAGACTCTTTAATTGAGCAGTCAGCGCTGGCTGATGTTTTGTTTCAGCATGACTTGAACCAAGGTAAAGTATTTTTGTTTGCTAAACTCGCTCAACCTTTTCACAGTAGGGTTACAACAGCAATGTGTATTTTTCATAGATGGCATCACCCCTAGGGAAGAAGCACTTGGGAGGTTCAGGGTCCGTTTTTTCTCCTGGGCTGGGTGCCGGGGACGAGCGGCGGCTCGTGGGTGCCAGCGTGGTTTGCCTTTGATCAGGCACGAGCAGGGAGGGCTCCTGCAGCTGCACTTGAAGCTGGAGATGTCTAAGCTACGGGCACCACAGAGAAGCACACTTTTATGTCAAAACAACTTACAATAAGATTTTAAGTTTGTTCAGGGAGCTGGAATGAAATATTTAAACTCAGCATCATAGTAGCATTTTATTCTCATGAAAATGCTGAAATGCCATTTGCAAATCAAAAATGTTTTAAAATTTGCTTTGAAATAGCAATGTCTTTATGCAACTGTTTTGTATTTTCTTTCCAGGAAGAAACAAATGGCGGGGAAAAAGCTGAGATATTGGCCGTTTCCTCACAAATGAGATGTCTGCTTTTCAGTCTGTTCCGGTGAGTCTGTTTGGAGCCATCGTTCCCATTTGAAGCAAGGAGAATCAGCCTCAAGAGCAGCCTACGTTGTTGCATGCAGCATTCAAATTACATTATCTTTGTTTCTTACACTGACGACGAGACATTTAGGTTGGAGAACTCCACCAGGCATTAGACCTGCTCTGAAGGGTTTGCATGATTTGAAATAAAAGTCATAAAAGAAATAGCAAGTTCTTGTATAAAAGCACAGCTGTCCTGCTTTTTTTTTATTGGGGCAGTTTTCACTTTCTTTAATTCATTTGCAGATCTTAATTTCCCTATGTATATATTATAACTTGTTAAACACAAGAAGTGAGCTTGCTTCAGTCCCTCCTCAAGACTCGGATAGTTTCTTATCCAACTCCTTGCTGTTCCCAAGCAGCGCACAGCTCTGGGCAGGTAGCCCAGAGCCAGCCAAGCTCTTTGGCGCCTGGCCCTGGGTGGTGTTTGGGCTGTACTGAAATTCAGTCACTTTAAGTGACTGAATTTTGAGAAGTGATTTAAACTATTTTCAATGGGAAAAGCAGTTCTTCAGGCAGTTCTGGCCAAATGCGGCATTTGAGGTTCAAATGGCTATTAAGAAAGGATTATTCTATAATAGCGATCAAAATATACTTCAATTCAGTATCTTAGCAAGATCAAAAAGCCCCAAATCCCCTAAGATGATGTCTGACTTTAAAAGAAGACCTTCTGATTTGTGTACAGTTTGTTCATAGTGTTTTTTAATACAAAATTCAAAGAACTGTAAGGATAAAATGTTGGCAAGCAGCATAAAAAACTACTTAAAAATAACATATGAACGTGTCAGAAGAAATGTATATCATTTATCCAAAACACCAAGGATCCGAAATAGCTGATATGGTTGAAAAGACGAGTAGAGTAGGCATACGAAAAATCCTTCAGAACTGAAGGCAGGTCTAAACAGAGAGTGTAGACAGAAGCATGTCTTGGCCAGTTAAATGTAAAATGATAATGTCAGGCTAGTACAATATTTTAAGGCACAAAAGGCAGCTTCCTCAGGAGCCAGCATGGGTAGGACAGATGTGGGAATTTTCTAGTCCCCAAGCTGTAGGGGAAGCTATGGTGATCCTAGGGGTTTCTCTTTGACTCAAGCAGTCCCATACGTAGACAACATTTAGACAGCAGATCTCCAGCCTGAAAACATTGCTCTTCTAAATCCTCCCTGAGATTTGATCCAAATGAGCCAATGTGAAGTCTCTCATAAGTTGCAGATGCACTGTGAAGTAAGGTAAAATCAGCCTGTTTTAGCAATGCAATCCTCAGGAGTTCACACTGTCTACAGCTGATCCCGATTTCCCCATTAGTTCACCAGCTCGCTGATGTTTCAGGCCCTGCTTTCTTCCCGATGAAGCTCTCAGAGCCATTTCCAGAACCCAAGCCTGCACCAGCCTCTCTTGCTGCTTTCCTCAGAGCCCTGCTCACACATATCTCCCAGACAAGTAAATCCAGCTGCGATTTCTTGTGCCCCAAAAGCAGATCCTAATCGATGACGTTCCCACCACACGGATGGAACAGCACTTAAAATGTAGCTGTGCTTGGAAACCTACACACGACTGGTGGCGTGTTAGCCGATGCTTTTGGCCATGTGCCTTCCTCACTCACCTGCTTCTTGCTGCTACAAACAGGGAGGCAAAACTCCTGTGATCATTGCGCAGGTGATTAGAGGAAATTGCATTGCTGAAGTGCTCCGCGGCTGCAGCCGTGCTTCAGCTCTTGACTTGCCTGCTGGTAAGCTGCCAGACAGAGGGAAGTGTAGGCATAAAATGAATAGCAGAAGAGATTGCAGGTAATTATGTTTCTTAAGCTGTTAACAGGATTGGCCATTTGATAAATGAGAGGATTTGGGAATGTTTTGTCACTGACAAGCCATTGTAAGATCCAAGTGGAAATGGGAGCGTTTCTCTTCCGTAGCGCGAACAAGAAGGAAATTCTCTCGGGATGCTTACGCACCGTGAAATTCATCTGAAACCTGGATGCCAGCACATGGAGGCGAAAGGACAGATATAGGACTCCTTCTGCTGAAAAAAAAGAACCAGGTCTCTTACACATGCTATTAATTTGGTTTTGGTGCCCCTCCAGTGTCCCCAGAAGCTCCTGTTCTTTTATGGTGCCCCCCAACATCTCTGCATATGGTTTTTGGTGCCACCAGGGCCCCTCAAATCCCTCCGTCTGCTTGTCAGTGCTCTGAATCCCTCTGCCTCCCTCAATCTCTTGGTTTGCTTTTGCGGTTCCCTAACTCACTGGAGAGGTGAAAGGGAAACCGGCGCTGCTCTGTTTGTCCTTCTGCTCCAACAGTGCCCTCAAGGGCCTTGGTGTGCCTTTCGGGGTGCCCCACAGCTTTCAGTCTGCTTTTTGGTGCTCCCCTGCCCCTGGAAATCCGTGTGCATTGGCGCTCCCAGGACCCCCCATGTGCTCTGTAGGCCCTCAGGATTATCAGTCCCATCACGCAGGAGTGAGGTAAGGGCAGGACCCATGGTCTCACAGCCATCTGCATGGGGACGGGACGCAGGGACACATCTTGTTAAGCCATTCGCCAATGAGTTGGTCTGAAGCAGAGAAGGGCAGGATGAGAGCTGGACCTGCTCCAGGAGAAGGGAGGGGAGAGGAACCAGGACTCACCCCAGGGACGGCGCATGAGGCTGCTCTGGTGTGAAGAGTTTTGCTCTGCAGCAAGGGAAGGTGGTGTCTGCGAAGTGAATCGACAGTTTAAAGTCATGTTAAAAACCATCTCAGATGTCAGCACTGCGTGGCCGGTGGCTCCGGGCATCTCCCGTGGACGTGGCCCTCTCTGCCGTGAGCTCTCTGTAGCTCCCCTGGAGCCTACATCCTGCCTGGTACGGGTTTCACTTTCACTGCAGATCCCACTTTCACTGCAGATCCCAGCACTGGAGGTCAGAGAAAGTGGTAAGCAAAGAACAAATAAAACTCCCTGAAACTGATCCCTTGTGCTCCTTTCTGGGGCTGCCTCCCCCAGCCAGGGCAGGTTCCTTGCAGGATCAGAGCCCAGGGCAAAACCAACCCACCAGGAATGGGGTACACAGGCCCCCAAAGCCTCCTCGGGGTTTAGCTTTGGTCATGCATCACTTGGGGGCACTTATCTGACACCTCCTCCCATGCCCACATCCTCCCTTGCTCCCCATATCATCAGGGCTGTGCTCCTCACCAGCATCTTCTGACGCTTCATTGTGGCAAAACAGCATCATCTCCGCTGAAAGAAAAGCTCCTCACGAGTAAATGAGGGCAGAATCAGACCAACATGGGTCCCAGGTCAGTCTCCTGCCCTGCAAACTCCAACCTAACAAATGCTGTTTGGGAACTGGCTCGCTGCTGGGGAAGAGCCCAAAATCTCAGCACCTTCCCAAAATGCCCTGCCTGCCAGGGAATAGCATGCACCATGTCCCATCTGATGGCACATCTCTTGTGCCCTGCGTAGAGCAGCATGCCCACCACGCACCCTGTCCCACAGACCCGTGGGGGATGTGCACAGGGACCCCAAATCATCCCCGCACCAGGACAAGAACAGGCACTCACTTCATCTCTCCTTTTCCTCCAGAAGCCACACTTGGGGGATTTTTGTGCAAGGGCCAACGGCAGCACATCTCAGCGCTCGCACAGGGATCCCCCCCAGCTATTGGCACCCTTGTGCCCACAGGCTCCCTGCTTCCAGCCACCCTCTGTGGGGTATCCGCACACCAGCGCAGGGGACGGGCCCCGGGTGCTGCAGGCTCAGCCCCAGCAACCAGAAGCTCTCCCATCCCAGTGCAATGCTGCCTGTGGTGGCTCCGTTCCCATCTCAGGAACCGGACCCACAGCCCTTTGGGGGCCAGAAGCTGGTGCTCCTGGTGACACAGACATCCCCCACGTCTGCTCATCCACCCTCCTCTCTGCCACACATCCTTGCGATCCAAAACGCCCACAGACCCTAATGGGGAACCAAGCGATCACACACAGAGGAATGAAACTCCCCATCTCCTGAGTCAAGTTGGAAGAGTAACACACCAGCAATCACTTTGCAGCCCCCCCAAAAACCCAGCAGTACAGCCCCTGCACTCTGCACCAGCATGTTTGAAGCATACTGCGGAGACCAGGCACCTCTGCAGCACCTGGAGACAAACCCTGGAGAAAAAGGTGAGGGGGCCAAAGAGCCTCAGCTGGGAAGAGTGTGCCCCACATCACAGCACAGGATGCAAAAGCCCTTGCAACTGCCCTCCATCCCAGCAGCCCCGGGGAAGAGCCTGTGCTGAGGCAGAGGGGTGTCTGCCCCTGGGAATAGAGAAGCTGCTCCAGCTCCAAGGGCGGATACTTAAAATTACTGCAATTTCCAGACACAGAAAGAAAAGGACCAGCACAGCCACCTGACGCTGTACCTGCTCCGGAGGGGCAGTGAAAACTCAGGGTAGGGCATCGATTGATCTGAGAAAAGGAGCCAGCCAGCAAGACCTTGGAGGTGAGATGGCGCAACGTTATCGGTTCACTTTTTACAGAGGAGGAAAAGGCAATACAATAAAACTTGCTTCTAACAACATACAAAAAGAAATGCAAGGACTTGAAAGGGCGCAGGACAGACTCACAAACATCTGTGGTAGCCATTAGTCTTTGTTCTTTCCCTTCAGAAGATCGTTCCCAAAAAAAGAAGGAAAAACACCCCTCACCTGTAGCTCTTCCACCAGCTCCAGAGGCACGGCAGCACTGAGCCAGCCCGGCTCTTCCCCCAGCAGCCCTGGCACAATCACAGCAACGAGCTCGGCTCAAGGATGCAGCTGCTGCTTCCACCCTCGGCTGCCATCTTTCACCTCCCCTCAACCACAGCACTGCT
>NW_009207553.1:58203-69653 GCF_000690835.1 Fulmarus glacialis
CATGTGCTCACTTTCTACTCTATTTTTTGGTAAAACGGATGTAGCATAAAAAACAGAGCTGCAGTTAAAAAACCCTCTTTTTCTCCCCTCCACACCTACCAGAACCTGAGCCAACCTAGTTTGGTGCTGGCAACCTCCTACCCCTTTTAATTATCCTTGTGGTGCTGTTTAAATATGTGAGTTCCCTTGCTTGGGAAGTGGTTAGTTCAAGACTTGTGGTGTGAGTGTCTTTCTGTAGAAAGACCTGTAAGTAACCTTACTAATTTTTTTTTTTAATGATTTTTTTTTAAGCTGCTGTCCAGGTTAAGCTCCATGTAGCTATCAGAACCGGGCACTAAGATTAAGGAAGGACTGTGTTTCCAAATGCTCACAAAGAGAAAAGGGAGCAATTTAAAGTATTTCTTAAATTTCAGGTGACTTTTGTTGCACCCTGAAGCCTTCCGTGTGTTTTTCAGTACAAACCAGAGCCCTCTGTTTGGCTTTCAGTGCCCCCACAGAGGCTTCTGTGTGCATTATTATGGTTCTCAAAAAACTTGTCTCTGAATTTTTTTGAATTTTTCTGCCCCACGGAAAATGCTGTATTCATGCATGGGGAGGCTCTGTAGGTACTCTGTCTGGAGTGATTCAGCTCCCCTGACCACATCACAGCAGCATCACAGAGGGATGCTTAACGGGCACAGCACAAATCAGCCTAGTCAAAACGTACAACACTTCCCTCTGTGCTCCCTATTCTGGGTTTTCAATATTCTCACTCCTCTACCATAATAATGTGTGCCCATCTGCAAAAAGCGTCTTAAGGCTCCATTGCTTGCTAACAACCACAACCCCTGTATGACAGATGAACCAGAAAGCAATAAGGAGGTTTTACGTGCACAGAAAGAAGTAGCCCCAGCAAACAGTGCTGGAAGCAGCAGCAAAGGCTCCCCGCTGCAGGAAGGCTCAGCAAAGGCAGCGTGCCTAGTACACCGTTTCTCTTCCAAACACTGGCCAAGACTGGAAAGGACAGGATGGCCCATGTCTTTGGTACCCCAGCACTTGACAGAATAAATGAGACTTTCTAGTTAATCTAGTGGAAAGCGTTTTGAAACAACTTGAAGGAAGCAACATGAATATGCAGCAAATATAGTTGAAACCTGCTGTCTATTGAAATGGCTCATTAATACTGCACAGACAAAGCAAATGACTGATGCTTACTGCAGAGTTACCAGTGAACATATCTGTGCGTGGATTATCGAAGCAGTGCAGAATATTTCACCCCATATGGTTTGCCTGAAGAGGCTGTTTCAGATAATGGTTCTCATGTTGTTTCTATGGAATTTCAATATTCCCCAGAAGACACTCGCTGGAGCACTCCAGAGCAACCTTGTGTCATTTGGTGCTGCGTGAACTAGCAGAATGCTGCGTACTTACAATTAAAAGTAGATTACAGAAAAATAATAATGACGTTCAAATTTGAAAAAAAGGGAGCATGAAATGTTTTCACTGGAATGAGGTTAGTAAAACTAACTTTCAACATAATTTTTTTAATGGAAAGTGTCACTCACAAAATAATTTTATGTGCATGGATAAAATTAATCAAAGTCACTGGAAGAAAAGTAGCGCAAGATAAAGTATCCACAAAATATGCCTAGGCACCAGAGATCTCTTGGCAGGAAGAATGGAAGGAAAGAACTGGGACTCATGCTCCATCTGCTAATAATGAAAATTAAGAGATACAGTGGTGCGAGTACAAGAGAAAGGTTCACTAAGGAAAAGCCCTTCAGATTGAAAGTGGTGTAACTGTAGTTATGAGAAAAGAAACTGGGCTTTAAGGTACAAAGAACACAAAAAACATCCTACTCAGACAAATCAAAGTGCCACTGGACTCTCTCTGCTCACATCTTGTGACCTGTAGTGGGTGCTATGGAATAACCTTACAGCATACGATAAATATATATTCTTTTCCTGGATAACTTTCTGGATTGTCAGTTAATAGCCTGTGGTCACGGAAATTTACAGTCCAAAGCAAACATAAGTGAACAGAGGGAGAGGATACTGCAGTACAGCAGGGGCTTATTAGTTCATACAGGAGTAGCTGCATGCATGTATCTCTACATGCATGTATTCTGCGTGTTTACCTACCCATATACTCCGTCCAGGGACAGCATAGCAGTATGAGGAGGCTGGCGTGAACAAGAGGTAACAGCTTTGATAAAAGAATGAGGATCTCTGATCTATGGTGATTGAAGCATAAGGTATACAAAAGTCTGGGGAGCATGAATAGCTTTTGAAAGAGAGGACAGATTTGCCACCTGAACTTCAGTGATTGTGCCATAAGCTGTGAGCCCTCTTTTACTGCTTGCCTTACCTCCAGCCCTGCTGATGTTGTGTCAGGATGCCTCTCCAGATGGAGGGAGCACAGGTAGCCCTTCCTTGACAGAGCTCTTCCCCAGATACTGCTGCTGAAGAAGACAGCATTCTGGTATCCTCATCCCCTTCTGTGGCCTGATATCTACAAATAATGAGGTTACTGATAACAGCATGATGTTGTCATCCTTTATAAAGACCTTAAGCAGACTGAGTCTGAATGCACAAGCTGTGCTGGTGGTTTCATGTATTTGCTGCAAGACCTGCACAGGAGGCACTGCGTGGTGCTGGGCTCCATTCCACGTTCTTAACAGGCAACACACTTGAACAAGCACTGATCTTTCCACCTCTATCCTGTAGACTTTCCCTGGCCCCACCTGTGCCTGTCCAGCTATTTTTGCTTCTCTTCCTACCTTACATCTGTTTACCTTCTAAGTCCTCCCACCTGCCTTGCTTCTGAGGTCTGCTGGCACGTACCGGCTCCTCCGCTGTGCACTGCAGGTAAAATCTTGCTCATGCCTGAAGCCAGGAGTGGTGCTTGTTGTTGGACAAGGTCTCTATGGGATACATAGCTGAACGCTGGCAAGTCTCAGCTGAACATACATAGACTGACATGGTGAGAGACTCAGGACATGTCAGATTTCAAAGGAAAAGGAAAAATGCACATCTTTCACTGGGGTTATTCCTTTCCTAAATTTCAAGCCCTTAATTCAAATATTAAGACTCTAGCTTGTCACAAGTGGACTATATGGCATTGCTATTGGGGTTTTTATTTATATGTATTAAATATTAAACATATATTACAAAGATATATGTATGTATTTAAAACACTGGGAGAATGGTATCTTTTTCCTAATCTTTTTGCCATTTTACCTGACACTTTAAAAAATGTGAAAAATATCTGATTGGGTCAGACACTCAACATGAAATCTTAAAACAATTGACTCGCGTGGCTAAAGTTTGGTAGTGATATCAGCAAAGAAAAACAAAGACAGAGATGTCAAACACTAGTACTGCATATAACTAGTTGTAAATCAATAGCCAGGAAAACTCCTGACCTACATGAACAGAAGCACGAAACAAAGAAACCCCAGAATAAAATCCATGGCTGACAGAGCTTAGCACAAGAAAGTTGTGTTTGCAAAAGAAATCCTAGCAACAGTACAGGGTCACTGCTCAGTGCAGACAGGAGAATTGTGAAGGATTATGCAGAAAATGCAGAAGTGTTGAAACAGACTTTTATTCAGTATTTGGAAAGAAGGATGATTTGCTTTCATTGCTTGAAGATGATGAAATACTTTCCAGTCTATTAGTAACTGAGAGAGATGTTAGAATCTATCAGCAATGAACATTTTTAAATCAGCAGGCTCAGAAGCTCCAGCATAGTTGGCAGAGAAGCTCTCGGGTCCACTAACATTGAATGTTAATAGCAGCAGATCTGTAAATGCCCAACTTACAAAAATCTATTAAATGAGAAGGGAAGCAAAGGGAATCAATGAACCATCAGAGGAAAGAGCAACTCTGGGTCAAAGCAAGGGAGGGTTTTTTTCCATCCTGTCTATCGTTAGGACGGTCAAGGGTAACATGGAGTCCAGTTCTCCTAACGCACTGGAGCCCTCATCTTTCCCAGGCTTATTTAACCTGATGGCTCTGACGTACAGCGTTGTCACCAGGCAGTCACTCAGACCAAAGTTTTCTTCTTGGTAAGAAAACCTTGACTTCTGGGTTAGCTTGAAACCTTCTGCTGGAGTTAAGAGAGTCAAATGAAAAAGAATAAAGAGGTATGGGCTCAAGCCCTGCTCCCTGTTATTGCCCACATGCAAGGTCAGATAGTTTCCTCACCAGGATGTAGTTTTTTGTGAAGCTTTTCCTTAGGTGTGTACTTCTCCAGTGACTGTGCATGAGAAGTGGCCGGCTTGTGGCCATGAAAGGTCCCAAATGGGCACACAGAAGCTCGGGGAGTAGCACTCAGGAGTGCAGCGCTGTGATGTGGCTCTCCGAGCCAGAAGCCCTACCTCTCCCAAACCGCACAGGCATCCACGCCTTTGCTGGCTTCAAGTGCCAGCAAGAGACCTACTTTAAACAAGCTTGACTCCCTCTTCTTTGAAACAAGTCGCAGTTAGTCGTGAAGTGAATTAAATCAGTGTATATTGTGCACCACTATGTAAGCTAATTCAAACAACTGAATGGGGCTAGAAAGCATTATCAGGTACTAGAAGCGATTACTGCTTCAGGATAGTACCAAAACACGTTATACATGCCCAGCTGTGCACAAAACTTTGTCTTTGGAACTTACTGATGTTTTCAATCCCCAAAAAAGTGTTGCGCTAAACAAGCTAGTGCATAGTGGAAGCTGTAATACACTCTGTTTGATCTCCCATTTAATGTAATGAGGCTTCACTGAAAAAAAGAGCAAAAAAAAAAGATTAATCAAAATCCTATGTGAATTTATTTATGGATCACGAAAAATGTTTCTAGAATATCCAAGACATGGTCGAGGGATAAAGTTAGATGAAGTTAGGATTTATCTCGATTACCTAACCTGGCATTAAAATCCTTTTCACTGATCAGCAAACAGAGGGATAAAAAGATTTCAGAGACATTATGTAGGTCTGGAATAATTCCCAGTACGAGTTCCTATAAGAAGAGGAATTGTGGGAGGAATACAAATATTAATCAGAAGAAAAGGTTCTAAATCGGGAAACTGCTCTGGCAATGAGACAAAAGTCTAAGTCATTAGTGTAACAACCTCTAATCCCAATCAGAGCAGCCAGTCTCATGACAGAGATGGACGTGAAATGGCTTTCTCCATAAATATTTCAGTTTTGATTAATTCTAACATTTTATGTCTGGACGTAACAAATATGTTGTGAAACATATCATGAAAAAACAGAGACATTTGGCTGAACAATCCAAAACCGTGTAGAAAACTCATTTTCTAGGAAACGCAGAAACAAATTTTAAAGCTGTTTTCTTCATAACTCAATGCAGAAAATTCCCCAGTGTCTAACTCTCTAAAATAAATTCTCCCCAAAAAAGCAGCCTATCTAATTAAGTCCAGAACCATGCTACCGTTTTGACCCTGATTTCCATTGGCAACTCCCTGACAGGCACCAAAATACTTTATTAAATTTTTCCAGGGATAGCAGTTCTGATTTATAAGAAATAAGCAAATATTTTCTAGGTCAGAAAAGGCAAGAAATGCTAGGAACACTCCTGCGGTCATGGAATTCAAACGGAGCATCAGGCAGCAAGCTCAAAGTCCTGCTATGGTGACAAGTACTCATGTAAAGCAGATCATCCCTATCCAGAGACTGAAGGACATACATATGCATACCAAAGCTCTGAGATTACTCAGAGCACTCTCCTTTTTGCGTGTAATTACAAATCTTTTCCTTTCAGAGGCTGTGCCAGTATAAGAAGCTCCTGTGACAGCCCCACGGTTGTGACAGTAAAACTGTGTTGGGGCTACACACAAAAGTGGATCAAGGTAGATCCCAGGTAAGAATAGCCCTGTTTTGGGAAAAGTATTTTTTAGGCAGCCCATTCTCTGTCCCAGGTTCCTGGGCAGCCTCATTGTGATCCAAAGGGATTGGGGACAGAAGGCCGTTCAAAGTGCTTAAGTCTCATACTGGCACTGGAAGAAATGCACTTGTAATCACAGTCTTTGGTTGAGGTGCTTAATAAAGCAGGAATTTCATGTAGGAGCAGGAGGCTGCAGTGTTTTTCTACCAGGCTCATGGACATGAGGCTCAGGGTTGTTCCAGGAGAGGATGGTACTTCCTCAATCAGCAACAGCAACTCCCACCAGAACTCGCACATTCTTACAGTAAGTTTCACTTTGAGCTAATGAATAGTTCCCAACTTTAAAAAATAAAAAAAAAGATCCCCAAAGTACTAATGGATTTTACCATGTTGCAGCTTGGCATGCTTTACAATAAAGGATATAAAAGTTGCCATCAGATTTACCCTCATTTAAAGGTTTCCACTTCTGATGTTATTATGGGCTTCTTATATAACACTGAAGTGTATTTTAAAGACAGCTGCATTAGATTCCAATTTTGCTTTTAAGTAGTGCTACCAATCTAATTAAATCATTATTTTCTGAGTTTGCACCCTGCAGATGAGCAATACTGCTTTCCAGAGCACTCCGAGTCCTTCTGAGGTCTGTGGAGCCAAATTCATGGCTGCCTAAGCACACAGAAAATACCTGCAACCATTTAAGAGCCAGGTGGAAATACCATGGGGACAGCCAAGAGGAGTAACTCAAAACAGAAACAAGTATTCTTCTAAAGCACAAAATCAATGATGAAAATATATCCAAACAAAATGGAAAATGAAAGCAGAATTGAAAGAGTAAAGTTTGGGACCACTATACACAGCTTTATACTAAACTAAACTTATCTACAGTGGTAGCCACATTCATAATTCAGTTCCGTCCCATATCAGAGAGTTGGAAATGTTCTCCAGCTTTACTCTCCACAGCCCTTCATATCTTGTTAGCTATTCCTCTGAGACAATCCATCCAAACTGACCATGTTTGGGTCATTATTGATCGAATTCAGGATCCCAGGTGCAACTTCAGTAATGGCTGAAATACTGCTAGTCAGTGAAACCCAGGGAGTTTGGACAGTGTGAGATAAGCTGGGCTGAATGTGGTTGTCAGCAATTTAAGTCTTCAAAAACCACTAGAGCATTGCAGGAGCGTAACCAGCCACAAGCCCTGGGAACTGCTGTACTGCTAGTGGCTTCTAGGATTTTCTTGTTTCAGTCAACTCTGAGGTGCTGAAGATCATGACCTACGAACACCGCTTCTTGTTTCCATGTTCTGGTCATTACCTATGCTAATGGCTATTGTTTTATGGCTATCATCAGTCTCCCTCATTTCCTAAAATTTCTGCACAGGATTTCTTTCCCTCCCTTTCCCTCTCCTTCCCCCAACATCTATGTTGGAGTATACCACACTTTCTACTCCTGAGATCCCAGCTGCAGTTCTCTCTCCATGGTGTCCCACTGACCACAAAAAGACCTATTGGTGGGCTGCACACCAATTTCTCACTCACGGTCTCTGTTCTGGCCTAGAAATTGCCTTTATTGTCCTACTGAGCTGCCTCGGAGTCCTTCCCATGTACCTCTACCTGGCTTTTAACAGTTGAATGAGCCTTCGTAATTTTGTTTGGCTGGACACTGGCTTCCCATCAGCCTTCCAGAAATTCTTAATTTATTTATACTTTTACCCTACACAACAGCCTCTGGCAATAAGTTCTACAATTTAATAATACGTTATATGAGCATATATGACTTTCTGGTTTAGACCTGATTCCTAATAATTTCATGGGGTATCCTTAACTTCTCCTATTCTTAAAGATAATAGCCATCCCCTCTTCATTGTTTCCTAACTAGCTAGGAGATCTCAAGATCTCTGTCCCGTGTCTGACTATTTTCTCTGTCCCAATATGAAAACCATTCTGTCCTCATCCACTTCCTGTGGGTGGAATTCAGATTAAAAAGCTTTGATTTAGTGTTGGAGTTTAGATATCTACCTCATATATTGACACCTACAGGTAGAAACCTAAATTTAGGTGTCTAAATCTCTGAGCTAAATAACTCCCACCCATCCTTTTTAGTTCTATTTTATTCTTTATGAGACAGGATGAACAGAACTGCACATATTAATCAATAGGTGGGTTTGCCAAACATTTATACAGTGACATAATCACATAACCGTGTTCTTCTTTTCCCTTATTCCTTTTCCAAAAATTTCTCTCATTCAGTTTGAATTTTTTATTGCTGTGGTCACTGCATCAATGTTTTCATAGAGTTATCCTACAGCAACTCTATTTCTGAGTGATAATAACATAATGTTCAATCTGCAATTGAATAAGTATAATATATAATTGAATATGGATATTCTCAGACAAACTACTTTGCATTTATTAGCATTGACTTTCATGTGCCATTTCTGACACAGTCACTCACTGCCATGAGAACCACCTGCCTCTCTTCTCAGGGTCAGATTTTACTATCTCAGCTAATTTTGTGTCATCCACAAACCTTGTCACCGCAATATTTACCCTCCTTTCCAAATCATTTATAAGGATATTGAAAAGCACAGGTCCTAAATCAAACAGTTGCATGACTAAGCTGTAGAGCTCCTTTCACAGGGAAAACTGATCTTTTCTCCCACTTTTTGTCCCAGTATGTCTCCGTCTTATTTACTTACAAGAGGACATCTTATTATCTCAGCTTAACTACTTTAAGAGTCTTTGCAGAAAGACTTATTGACATTTGTTTGGAAGTCTGTACACACTTTATCAACTAGATCAGCCTTACCTACAAGCTTGTTGACATCTTCAAAGAGTTCAAATAGATTTATGAGACATGGTCTCCTTCTGCAAGAACTGTAATGACTTTTTCCAAATAAATCACATTTATGAAATTGTCTACTGGTTCTCTTCTTTATTATTGTAGTTTTTACCCACTTATTCAGTTTGGAAGTGAGATTTACTGATCTGTGGTTTTCCACATTTGTCCTGGAGTCCTTTTTCTCAAGGCTGAAGACACATTTGCCACTTTCCATCCTTCTTGCAGCATGGTCAACTTAAATGACACTTTTCATGCTACATTTAGCTTTCTCTTAATCTAGTGTTTGAGGTCTTTCAGAACTCTTGATTGAGTATCATCTTATCTTGGTGCTTTCTTACTGTTCATTTTATTGATTTGTTCCAAAATGTCCTCTGCTGAAACTTCATTTAGGGACAATTCCTCATACTCTCCACTGCTTCACCACTAATGTACCCCTTTCCAGCCTTCCTCTATAATTTGTTCCCTATTATTACAGTTTCCTACCCTTCTGCCAAGTTTCTGAGGCATTTATTATGTCAATAACTTCCCTTAAAATCAGACATTTTAGTTCACCTCTTTTAGGCTTCAGAGTTGCAGCATTTGTATAGATATATTTCTACATTTTTTATTGATCTAGTTGCCCATTTTTCATGGGGCCTGCTTAGCTGGGACTTTAATTGCTCAGACCATTCTTTGCTATTTCCTTCCTCAATGTTATTGATTTCAGTTCCTTCCATTTTTCTAAATTACAA
Organism: Fulmarus glacialis; assembly: GCF_000690835.1. Taxonomy (NCBI): domain Eukaryota; kingdom Metazoa; phylum Chordata; class Aves; order Procellariiformes; family Procellariidae; genus Fulmarus; species Fulmarus glacialis. The sequence continues at coordinate 67,647 of NW_009207553.1, forward strand.
GAAATTTCTTATTTCTCTTGAAGAGGAGTTGCAATCTTGAACCATGTGCTGTTGCTTATTTGGTGAGTTTCCACAACTGTCAGCTATAAAAATACCTCGTTGCTTTTGAATGTTAAAACCTTGCAATCTAGTTTCACATTGATTTATATAGCTTATCTCTCTTGTAAAAACTACCTCACCAACAACTGAGAATCTGCTTGCCTGGTACTGTGACAATTTATAACACTGTTATTCCACTTTCAAAATTTCTTTCCTACTTATTCCTCTGTCGTCGGTACCCACATCATTCACAACACCACCAGTTCCCTCTAGCACTAAGCGTGGACACAAAAGTCCAGCAAAGGCCTCAACAGCACTGCAGAAAATGAGACTTCTTCCCACGTTTTAGTAATACATTTCATTAACACCTCCCAGTATGAGACTTTTGTGATTGCTCACTCATGTTTAATTTTTTATTTTCTCTAATTCCCATATCTTTTCCTGGCATGCTTCAGGCAATCAGTTATACCTTTTTTTATATTTCGGTATTTGTTTCCTCTTTCATAAATGTGGCACACAGCATTTGTTTCTTTTTATTTCATACTGTTGATTTCTGGATCACTTTCTCCAGTTTCTCAAGATCATTAGAAGTTTGATCCTGACCTTCAAAGCGCATCTTGGTTTATCCACAAATTTTATGAGTGAGTTCTTTGTTAAATCATATAGGTCATTAATTAAAAACTGATAGAACTGGGCCCAGGACATACGCCAGCAGGACTCCAGTCAAAATAACCTCCCAGTCTGACAGTGCACCATTGCCACCCACATTACAGTAATATCACATACCTTCTAAATGATGAACCTCAAGCTATGAATCTGGCCTGCCAGGACAATGAATTTGGCTGTGGTCTCCCTCGCTCCTTTCTGGATCTAGACTAGAGTCCACAGGGAGGAGGGCTGCCCGCTGGATGGACTATTTTGAGTACACTGCAGGCCATCTTTGCTGGGAGCCCACTTAGTGCCTCTGATCATGGCAGTATGTGGATCTGTCTGCACATATGCAATAAATCTCATTGCCCCAGGAAGCACTGGCTTTTCTACGCTTGCACAATACACTTATGCATTAGAGGAAGGGCTGCAACATATGGTCTCTCCCTTATACAGAAACAAGGTAAGTGTCTCACCCAGCCAGAAATACTGGGCACACTGATATAGACCATATTTCTTTAGTCTGCTTCTGAGAGAATCATGTGGAACAGTTTCAAAAGCTTTCCTAAAGCAAAATATGTCCCATCTGCTGCCTCCTCTTCATCCACTAGACATTATTTTCTCAAAGAAGGAAATTAGAGTAAGATCGCATGATTTATTCTTGGTAAATCTATGTCTTTTTTTTTTTCTTTTTATCTTCTATTTGCTTTAAATTGACCATGTAATATTTTTTCAGACTTATTTCTGCGAAGAGTGGTCTCTAATTTCCTGACTTCTCTTTTTCAAAAAAGTAAACTGTGTTTGCCTTTCTGTAGTGCTTAGTGATCTTACCTGCCTTCCAAGAGCTTCCAGGGTAGTCACTAATACTTCAGTAATTGCTTCAGCTACTGTCTTCATTGCCCACATGCCTCTCACAGCACACACGCAGAGCAGTTTGAGACGAGAGCTTCTAATCTGGAGGAACAAAGAGAGAACAAATATAAGGCACAAAAACAGTTGTCCTGGTTTCAGCTGGGATAGAGTTAATTTTCTTCCTAGTAGCTGCTATAGTGCTGTGTTTTGGATTTATTACGAGAATAATGTTGATAACACACTGATGTTTTAGTTGTTGCTAACTAGTGCTTACTAGTCTTAGCCAAGGACTTTTCAGCTTCCCCTGCTCTGCCAGGAGCACAAGAAGTTGGGAGGGGGCACAGCCAGGACAGCTGATCCAAACTGGCCAAAGGGATATTCCATACCATATGACATCATGCTCAGTACATAACCTGGGGGGAGTTGGCCAGGGGGTGCAATCGCTGCTCGGGGACTGGCTGGGCGTCG